>NC_088410.1:96622085-96667085 GCF_034236695.1 Oncorhynchus nerka | reverse complement strand
ACATCAACCTATGAAACCGTACGTTATAATGGAGTCCTCAGGTACAGCTACCTATGAAACCATACGTTATATAATGGAGTCCTCGGGTACAGCTACCTATGAAACCATACGTTATAATGGAGTCCTCGGGTACAGCTACCTATGAAACCATACGTTATAATGGAGTCCTCGGGTACAGCTACCTATGAAACCGTACGTTATAATGGAGTCCTCAGGTCCCTGTACATCAACCTATGAAACCGTACGTTATAATGGAGTCCTCGGGTACAGCTACCTATGAAACCATACGTTATAATGGAGTCCTTGGGTACAGCTACCTATGAAACCGTACGTTATAATGGAGTCCTCGGGTACAGCTACCTATGAAACCATACGTTATAATGGAGTCCTCGGGTACAGCTACCTATGAAACAGTACGTTATAATGGAGTCCTCGGGTACAGCTACCTATGAAACAGTACGTTATAATGGAGTCCTCGGGTACAGCTACCTATGAAACAGTACGTTATAATGGAGTCCTCAGGTCCCTGTACATCAACCAACTACCAAAAAAAAAAAAGCTAGTTCTGTTAGGAGTCAGACTCACTATTTCGTCTCCAGGTTTGCATTGGTCCACCAGGTCAGCCAACAGGATGGCATCTTTGGAGCGTGGGAGGCGGCCAGCGGCGATCTTCCCAGGGCTCTCCTGAATGGTGATTCGCTGGTAGTTCTGGTACACAGTCTGTGGAAGAAGAAAAAAATATATTATTATTCCACTTTTTCCCTTCCTGTATTTATTAAATGATGGAAATCAAGTCACCAGGGTCATTCATACGTGTCAAGAGCCTGATTGGTCGATTGGCACTCGGCTTCACTTCCTCGTTCTAATCTCATTCGATCCTCCATTGGTTCACTCACCTAGATTCTGTATTGCTATTGGTCCACTACCTTAGAGCATATATATTTGGTCGGATAAACTCACCAACTCCATGTTGATGTCAAAAGGGCCGAAGGACTGGCACTCAGGGCAAGACCCTGGCTTCACTTCCTGGTTCTGGGACTGGAAGAAGGGCCCCAGGATGAAGTTACACTTGTTACAGTTGTATTTGACCATTCCCAACTGAGGTAGAACACCTGTACAGCAGGTCACCACTCCACTGGTACGGATCAACTGGTTCAGGTGGAGTTGTCTAGGGAGGACAAGAGGGGAAAATAACAAAGGATCATGTATTGGAAAGAGGCAAATCAATTCTATTAGTCCTATAGAGGGTGTGGTGCAAGAGGCCCCACAGAGTATCAGCCTATGTGCATGGGAGTTCACATCGCGCTAATATTCTACCTCAAATCACATTTATAAAGATCTTTTTACATCCGCGGATATCTCAAAAGTGCTGTACAGAAACCCCAGCCTAAAACCCCAAAGAAAAAGCAATGCAGGTGTAGAAGCACGGTGGCTAGGAAAAACTCCCTAGAAAGGCCAAAACCTAGAACAGAGTGGCCTCTTCTGTCCTCTTCTGGCTGTGCCAGGTGGAGATTATAACAGTACATCGCCAATAAGGCCAGATGGCTCTTCAAGGATGATCGAACTTTCATAGATGACCAGCAGGGTCAAATAATAGCTCTGTAACAAATGTAGACGAGATTAGCCTCGGTCTTTGTTGTTGAAAAAGTTGTTGCGCCCCCCCCCCCACTTATGCCTACTTTGTGTCACTGAGTCTACTTTTAAAATCAGTATTTACCTGAGGGATCTCAGCTCTTCGACGAGGGGCAGGTTGCAGATCCTGACGTGGATCTCGTGAGCGATGCGGTCGTATTTGGGGTACATGGCCAGGACTACTTCCTTGGCTGCCTCGTCAAATATTTTCAGCATCTCAGTAGGCGCCTCGGGCAGGAAGTAGGCCAGAACATGCTCCCTGGCTGCTAGGTCCTCGTAGTTCACCACCAGACTCTCCTTGTTCTCTGAAAGTTTTAAATATATCATCATTGGTTATTTACATAAATAAATACAAATTCCCCCCCCCCCCAGCATTTCAGTAGGTGCCTCGGGCAGGAAGTAGACCAGGACATCCTCCTTGGCTGCTATGTCCTGATAGCTCACCAGTCCTTGTCCTTGTTCTCTGTGAGAAATGTCAGATAGATTAGTCTAGTACTTGTATTGAATACCTTTACACATGTCGGTGATCTTCTCCTTGAACACGTTGTGGCCGTTCTCATCCACGTGGGTGCGCAGGAAGTTCTTAAAACGGTGGTATATCTCCAGACGAGGAGCGGCCATGACCACCCACTCCCTGACTGAGTGACCCTACAACCAACCAATCAAAGGGAAATAAAGACATTTACAAAATCTGAAAAACTAAAACGGATTAAAAACTACTTTTTCTTCTTTCTTTCTTACCTTCATGTCCTCCAGGTTCTCGATGCTCTCAATCATCTCCTCATCCTCTCCCTCCACCCCGGACCCATCTGCAGCCCGCTCAGCCAGGCGACGCCTCCGAGCCGGGCGCTCATCCTCATCCTCACTGTCTGTTAGGAAGAAGAGAATTGAGTAGAGTTAATTGACGCGGTAAGCTTAGGATAATTCTCATCCTCACGGTTACAGAAATGAACAGAAATGTTTGGGAAGAAAGGTGAATGATTAGTGGAAGTCGTTGATACAGCAAGGTTTGGAGTTACTTCATACATTCCACAACGGTGTAAGATTACGATATAGTATATAGGCCTAATGCAGTATCTTCATAGACAAAGACTACGGGCCAAACTTAGAGGTCTTAAAGAGCCTACAGTATATTCTGCTCTCTGGGCCTTTACCATGACATACTCTCTATATGGAATATATACACCATAGGACAGTCCTCTCTTGAGTTTGCCCATCTCAAGAGATATATATAATATCCTAATTTCCTCAGCCTACCCTCCTTGTCCCTGAATCTCAATGTATATAATATATAAACATCCTCACCATAAAGTAGACCTCTCCTCAGCCTGCCTCCCTGCTCCCTGTCTCTTCTCCTCATGGCGTCCTCAGCAGCAGCCCTGGCTCCAGGAGACAGCTCCGACAGCTCCTCGTCAAGATCCAGACCCTCCTCCTCATACCTGTCTAGCTCAGGGATGGCTCGGTAGTCCCTGTATTGGGGGAGGGAGATGGCATCAGTGTGGTGAACGTGAAAATGATTTGATAATATAAAAGCAACCAGAACACTATGTAAAGAACTATGTCTTAAGTCAGGATGAGATAAACGACAAGGAGCAATTCCACTTTAAATGAATGTATTTTATTTAACTAGGCAAGTCAGTTAAGGACAAATTCTTATTTACAATGACGGCCTACCAAAAGGCAGATGCTGGGATTAAAAATAAATAAATAAATAAATATATATGACAAAACACAAATCACGATGAGAGACAACAACATAGCAAGGCAGCAACACATGACAACATAGCAAGGCAGCAACACATGACAACATAGCAAGGCAGCAACACATGACAACATAGCAAGGCAGCAACACATGACAACATAGCAAGGCAGCAACACATGACAACATAGCAAGGCAGCAACACATGACAACATAGCAAGGCAGCAACACATGACAACATAGCAAGGCAGCAACACATGACAACATAGCAAGGCAGCAACACATGACAACACAACATGGTAGCAGCACAAAACATGGTACAAACAGTATTTGTCACAGACAACAGCACAAAGAGCAAGAAGGTAGAGACAATACATCATGCAAAGCAGTCACAACTGTCAGTAAGAGTCCATGATTGAATCCCTAAAAAGGTATTGAATACTCTTTTTATTGCAGTCATGTTACACAGCAGCACAAGGAAGATGAACACACAGTAAGACTGTAACCTAGCTAGTTTACCAGAGTTACATTGAGTTAGCTAGAATGAAATAAACACCTCCCCTTGCTCACCTCTCCATCGCATCTCCGATCAGTTCCTCCCCATCTCCCTCCTCCTCCTCCTCCCCTGGCAGAGGACCATCACCCAGGAGCCCCTCTGACTCATCCTCGAAGGGGGGCAGGTCTCTCCCCGGGCTGGAGGTCAGGTCTCCCCGTCTGGAACCATGGATGGGGCTGGTCGCCATGTGAGATGACTCAGATGAATCCTGACAAAGAGGAGAATACCCAGACCCTTGTTAAAAATCGATTAGCTAAACTTTACTAGTTATTTATGTGATGACTTATATCATAACAATGTTATTGTAACAAGATGTAACTACTGTAACGTAGTAAACAAAGAGCTAACGTTAATTAGCTAGCGAACATGAGCTATATAAATGAAACGTTTCATTTTCAAGTTAGTTACCAGGGTCTCTCTAGTTAGCTTGCTAACTATGATGGTGACAATGGAGTGCTCGTACGCCGACTGATGGCTGACAACCTGGCAATCAAACTAGCTAGCTAACTACTAGCTATCGCACAATACAATTATAGATTAAACGATTTGTATCACTTTTAACATGGCCATTAAAAATGTATAAACCATAAACTTAATAAAATGTAACTAAGTGTTTGTCAACTTTACATCTAGTTATGAGCGGTCTAAGGCACTGCCATCTCAGTACTAGGGACGTCACTACAGACCCTGGTTAGATCCCGGGTTGTATCACAACCGGCCGTGAGTCCCATATGGCGACGCACAACTGGCACAGTTTCAGCCGGGTGAGGCCGTCATTGTAAATAAGATTTTGTTTTTAACTGACTTGCCTGGTTAAATTGGCAAGTAACATAGCTAGCTAAGAATAGTGGGCAAGACAACGTTGCTAGCTAATCTGCTTCCTGACATGTTCTTCTGCTCTTTGCTTTACTAAATAGCAAAAAGAGAACACGAGCAAAGCTAGCTAACCAATCACAGGAGATAAACAGCCACCTGTGAACTTTTATATTAGCATGCAATGTTAATATAAAACTATTTTCTATAATAATCACTCACCGCCATTGTGTATTGCTGGCTTGTCTCCGCTGCTTCTACGCAAGTGTTTTTTTTTCTGACCACTGACTTTTCGCGCGAAATCTTCACGTGGTATAGAAAGCGCGCGAAACCTCATGAATATGTTATGTTGAAAACTAAACTCAGTATTATGATTGGTCGGCGCTAATTAATGGCTCTGTGATTGGTCAGTCCTATGGAGATCATTTAGGTGCACTCGTTTTGGTTCGCCCAGCAAGCCGGAAGATCCGGGTTACCGCTTGTATAACTTCCGTCATAGGACCAACTGATAAATAAATCGGGCAACGCTGTCACGCTTGAGCACATTTTTGTGTGAAATACACGTTTTATGTTCTTTTTTCTAGGAGTGACAATTTTTTTAGGATTAATTTATATAACAAATCTACATTCAAAACATAAAATATTTGACAACATATTACATTTTAATAGATCAAGTACTGTAATTCAAAATATTTGATAATGTATTGCATTTAAACATAATTATAGTACTCTCATACAGTCATTGATTTCACATCATTGCATGGTTCATTTTCCCTGTATAAAAGACATGAATAGCACATCACAATATTAATTTGTAATTATTTCATTGTAAATCAAGATGGACCTGGTTAGATTAATAACACTCTTTTACAGTACATAACGTTAGTCAAACACCTCTAAAGAAAATATACAGCGCAGGTACAGTGACAGCAAGCGCAACGTAAGCCAGAACAGTGTTGTACATGGTAGTCTGGTTTATCTGAGCCTCAAGTCTTTTCTCCGTCTGGTCAATTCCTTGCATAACACTCTCTGTTTCACATACAAACATCTGTGAATCTTGTTGACTTATCACAACAGGTGGCTTCTCTTCTCTATGATACGTCTCAATTAAATTCTTCACGTCCTTGAGTTCCGATTCAACCTTCCCAACCCCCTGGTCAAGCTGCCCAAGCTGGGGCTGGACTCCTTCTATAAGAACCTGTGCTTTCTGGCTATAGAGCAATATCTCTTTTAGAACTGTCTCAGAGGCACTTGGAGAGGGTTGGGGTGGAGGCGGAACCACGATGGGTTCCGGAACCAGAACAGGACCTGCCACTGGCTTCGTCACATCTTTCTCAGCCTGAGCTGCTCTATGCTGTAGTGTCGTCCTCAGGGTGTCTATAAGGTCTCTCAGTTCCTCTTGTTGAGTCTTATGCATACTGGCCTGGACTTTGATAGCTTCTTGTAGGTTGACTGGTCCTTTCTGGGCCTCTAGTAGTAAAGTCTTCAGCTCCTGTAGGCGTACCCTGTTGATATAGGTAGAACCCATGACCCCTATGAAGGTACCGAGTACAGAGCCTATCACGGACCAGTTCTTGGTGCGCTCCGTCCGCGTCCGTTCTTTCTCGTGGCTCTCACGTACACCCGCTGAGAATAAGGCAAACTTCTCCCTTTCAGCCCCCTCTGCGTTTTCGTAGGCTGTTCGCATGCGACGTTCCTCCTATGGTCAAGACATTGTGAGAATGTTTGCTTCTTCAAATAGAGTGCAACACTACAGATGTGTGTATGTTCCATTTTTATTCTGTGTTGACATTTGTTACCTGCAGCAACTTGTGCTCCAGCGTGGCCAGCTCCAGGTAGTGGGCCTCCTCTCGTGAGACCCGATCCAGTCGATCTCTCACCTCCTTCAGCCGGACCTGTAGGGCCTCCAGGCTGCCATGGGCCTCACGCACCATCCCCCTGGCCACCATGAAGGCCTTTTCTGCCTAAAGAAAAACATGACAACATTTACAAGACCAGGAAAGAGATGCATAATCTGACCAAACTCTGGGTCCCAAGACAAACTAGGGTTTTCTCCTGGTCAGGTCATGGAAAACTCAGTGGAGTGATAGTAAGACAAGATAGATACAGTGAAAAATGCATCAAAACCTCCAGTTCAATACACCTGGCTTGCATATTGTCTTACCTCTGTAACTTTAGACTGGGCATATCTGACTTCATTCAGGCCTACAAACTCCTCGTACCTCTCCCACCAGTAGTTAACTGTGTTTGAGGCAGTGCTCATAGACTTCTGCCCCCACTGCTTCCCCAAGTCAGTCAGATTCTGTATTGTAGCTATGGCGTGCTCCTGAATAGGCACAGCAGGTTTATCTACTCGGTCATCTTTTGGCTGTGGTGGTTTCTGTTGTTGTGTGCTGTAGCTCCTGCTGGAATACACAGTCCCTCTGACCGTCCAAGGGATGTGGAAACGGTAGAGACATGATGTTCCATGGCACCATGGTATGAGCGGTTTCCCTCCGGACCTCATTGAGAAGCCAGTCGGTTATATTCACTATGACACTACAGCAGAAGACATTGGAGCTGCCACCTGTAAAACAGTACAGTCAAACCCTGTATCAAAGTACAGTTTATGGGTGGGCTGTTGAGGTTCGATGTATCAATGAATGTTCCTAAATATTTTTTAACACTGCTCATTTGACCTCTACAATGCTGATGTTTATGCAATTCATTGAAAATCTATGGCCATTTTGGATGTTATGCATGATGTAGTGGCTGAGACCCCCAATCAATTACCATAGAGAACGGGCTAGCGATCAAAGCTACCTAGCTAGCTACCAGCTGACAGTTTGCAAACTTGCTTTAAGACAACCCAAGCCTAAATTAACGTCATGTTCTACTCGTAGCTATTAATCTCTCTGATTTTTATTTGTACCTAAAAAAGTATAATCACGTACCGGTTGTCTTCAAGTGTTGATTGTTCGGCAAATTATCAACTGGCTACGGAACGTGAATGATGTTTTTATGATCAGGCGCATCGCAAACATCCTGCATCCGGTTTAGAGCGGAAGTAAGGTCCTAACAGCGCGGAATAGTAAGCAACTGCTAATACGCTAGCTCAGTTGTTTAATTGAGATTTTATTGAAAAGTCTCAAATATGTCCGGAAGAGAAGGTGAGGTACACATATACATTTTTTTGACATAAAGCTCGATATTTATTTTCAGGGGAAACGTAATATTGCCTCTACTAGAATGAAGAAAAGTTTCGACTTCGACTGTCCAGACTAGCTAACTAGCAACTCGTGCAATGCATTGCAATGTAGCTAGATACTGTAGCTTGAATAGCTGGCGCCTGTCAAGCCATGCCAAAGCAAAGAGATAGCCAGGCTAGAAAGTTCAATCTATTTACAGGGATTGCATTCGTATGTACCATATATGTTCATATATTGTTGATTGCTCGTACTAACATCTGCTTGCTAATAAATGCATCACAGTTATGCTAGATGGTTAGCTAGCTGTGTAATGTGTACATTTCTCCCACATGTCTTAATCAAGTTTAGCTAGTTATACGTAGCATGCTACCTTCTGGGCTTTGTGTGATGTTCATATGCGGTATTGATTCATATTAATTCAATGTGTTCTTGTCTTACAGGTGGTAAGAAGAAGCCCTTAAAAGCTGCCAAGAAAGCGACTAAGGAGATGGATGATGTGAGTCATTGTGTTGTTGGCACAATGTTGTATGTAGCCTGTATCATTCTGAAGGAACGCTCAGGATCTTTTGAAAATTCAAATACATTAAAATGTGGACCGGTTTTATTTCCATTGTAATCCATTGTAATCCTGAGCAGATTTGCTTTGTCAAATCCAGGATGAAATGGCCTTCAAACAGAAGCAGAAAGAAGACCAGAAAGCCTTGGAGGCGTTGAAGACGAAAGCAGCAGGAAAAGGACCTTTGAGTAAAGAATAATGTATTTGTTCTTGTTGACAATAAGAATCTAATCAGGATTCCTCGCTTTTTCTGATGAAACTGAACAATACCCCAAAATTAAATCAAAGGGTGGACTTTCAACTTGCCCCAAATCTACCCAACCACCCATTCACGGACTCCAGATATATAGTATTATTTACCCATGCCAATGTTTAACTGTTTTTATACTGCAGAGGATAACAAAAATATCTCAAGTACTGAGGAGAATAGGCCTATTGATTCTCAACACTAGGTGGCAGTGTTAGCTTTTGGGGGGGGGGGGTATTCTTGCCTGATATTCAATGTACTCTGCTTGCCACAGGTGTCTTTGAGTCTATACATTAGTGCCTCACTACATGAGTTTTCTACAAAAAGTTTATATTTCAGATGGTTTTCTCAACTTCTCCATTTTGTTTCAGCTGGTGGCGGAATCAAGAAGTCTGGAAAGAAGTGATTTGGCGTTAGAAGATCATGCACTCATTTGCTGAGTCACAGCCCCCATATTTTTCTTTTCTTGTTTGGGTCCATTGAAGAGTAAAATACATGAAATGACCCTTTTTTTAAAAATCATTTCCAGTGTGTTCTTGTAAAGGAAAAAGTTCTGTACTATTAAAATCTTGTAACTACTGTTGTATTTACACTCCTCCTCTAATCTTTGAGATTCAGTCAGGAAACACATCATCATTAGATCAATAGCTACACTACACATACCAACATGATATTGTGACGGCCCCGTTACAATGTGTAGCACAAATATAGTGTATTATAGTCAAATGTAATCAGTTTCACTTCTTCCAAGCTTGGCCACCTGCATCTTTAGCATCTGTATCTGTAAGTTGAGGTTCTCTAAATTCTCTTCATACAGTCCAATTTTGTCTATGAACTGTTTCCCAGTTCCAGAAAATTAGTTTTCTTATCTACAATAAATTGGATTCAGATTTTGACACCTGTATTTTTGAATGTGTGTTTAAAAGATGTTGCTTGTTTAACCCATTTACATTTTCCTTAAGAGGAAAGTCTGGGAGATTCAGAATAAAGCGCAATGATGCTGCTTGCTGTATTTAGTTGGTGTCAGTCCTTTCAGCTGTACCTCAACAGGGTAATTAATTTTAATTTTTTATTTTACCTTTATTTAACCAGGCAAGTCAGTTAAGAGCACATTCTTATTTTCAATGACGGCCTGGGAACAGTGGGTTAACTGCCTGTTCAGGGGCAGAACTCACAACCTTCCGGTTACTAGTCCAACACTCTAACCACTAGGCTACGCTGCCGCCCCGATGGTCCCTCACCTTCAGGGGCCTGATAAAGCCTGATCGATGTGGAGATGTAAGCCAGAGGTTTCACCTTTTATATGTATTTCAAGCGTAGACAGATGGTCACTGTAGGCTACTAAAGTGTTAATTTCATATAGTTTATAATATTGTTAATCAAACCATCTGCCAGGATTAAACTTGGCTTGTGTTTGTCTGGCGTGTGTACGTCCATCTTCTTTAGAACATACATATATGCCTTTTGAAAGTAGAATAGTTTGGCACGGTGGTGTAAAGCATGTAATCTGTGGATCAGAACAAGTCAGCAGTCATATTACACAAGTAAATGTGGTTTATAACACCTTATGACATTTTAACAACACCACCCCCCCAAAAAAATAAATGTACACGTTATCTCCATAGGTGATCGACCATTTTCAGACGTGTTTTTTAAATCAGCGAGCCACCTGTCAAGTGTTCTCGTTGCCTGTGTTCGCTGTGGTATCAGTCATCTTTAATCAGCCGGTGGACATGTCACTGCAGCGGTTTTCGTGTCCTTGTTAGAAACGTAGGACCCGTCTGCGTTAAAAGTCAACAAAGATCATTAAGTTCTGGTACAAGAGAAACATTACACAACAAATGTATTCACTTGTCATCAGGAATGAGGACAGGGTTTTTATGAGAGCAGGTTGTTCATAAATCAATGTTATTCTCACACATAAGAGTTATCTTGAAAATCAAGATGTGGCTGGTTTTGTATTTTACTTGTTGAAGGCTCATATGTAGGTCTACTTTCTAAATCCAAGGGTGGTGTTAAGCTCTGTCAATGGCTTATCTCAGAACTTACATCAGTCTTCAATTTATTTTTCACTTCCATGAAGACATCATAAAGCTCATCTAGCTCCTGTTGAGTCCTCAGGCTTGGTGTGCACTGCGATCAGAACCTCTAGCTTTGAGAAACCCGTGAAGACATCATAAAGCTCTTCCAGCTCCTGTTGAGTCCTCAGGCTTGTTGTGCCCCGCGATCAGAACCTCTAGCTTTGAGAAACCCAGGAAGAGATGAGAAGTCATTTATTACATCTGTTTATGGATGGACTTTTATTCTCTGCTTTAATTTCCACCTGTCTGTTTAACATTCACATATGATTTGCTAAATCAAATGGCATATGAATGGATCACGCTAAATTCCAGTGCTCCTGTGCCCCTTACCAATATTGAGACATTTAAAGCGGAGAATGGACGGGTCCCTGGCGAAGGCATCCACATCTTCAGCCTGGTTGTACTCATTGCAATGCGCCAACCAAGTCCACAAAATCATCCCTTTTCAGCACAAACAACGCAACACATTTAATAGCATTAGTCCTGCATTATATATATATATATATATTTATCAGATCACAATGTAAAAGATGAATGGCATCAGATAGAGCTTTATGAGGGTAAAGTTGTACCTGTATGGAAACACACTGCTCCTTGTATCTGTTTCTTCCCAGACGAGTGCTGATTTTCAGTGTAGTGTTGCTTCTTACTGGACCTATTTGGACAAGAACACAAGAAAATCGAAATAAGGGGCTCTGGATACATTGGGACCAGATGACAGGTTCCCAACACTATAGGTAACTCTAGATCCAATAATAACATGGTCACTATCTCAAATACGTTTTCGGTGCACTATATAGAACCTGGTCTCTAAGTAACTAAGTCATATGTTTACATATTTCACAACCGAGCAGGTTAGGCAGAAAGTGGCCTGCCTGAGTGAATCAGACAGTGTGTAAAGGGACACAAATGTCACTGTGACAAGGAAATGGGAAGAAAATATGCAAACACATAGATAACTTCCACACCACAAACTGTTCTTCAGATACAGGAAGTGCTATGTTATAAAGTTTTAGTCACAACCTAGGTATACAGGGAGAGAGAGGGTTATGTAGTGTAGTTCAGGCCATACAACGCTCTCTCTGAAGAGGATTTCTGCAGTTTACTAAAGGCATCAGAGCATCCTTCAACTCCTGGGTACATCATCATAACACGGTAATGAATTTGAATAATGAAAAAGTAATATACGGTTCAAATAGACTAAATATGGAACTATTATCAATCGACCTTATTCAAATAATATTCTTTGAGTAAATGTCATAAAATTGTTTGTAATATCATTATTTTGTGCCAACAAAAACAAAACTGAGGAAAAGAGATTTGCATAATATTTCATGTTGATGTTCTTCGTGTGAAAAACTGCTGTGAGACTGCACAGGAAGCAACTGTGTGCATATGTCAGATGTTTTGAGGCTTCTGCTCTTCTTGAGGTCAGACAGTCTGCAAGGCTACTGTTCTCCTTTCTGTCGTTAAAGCCTTTTGGTCTGATATCTATTGACAATTTACAGCTGAATGAAATGACCAGGACTGAACCGGACTCCGATGAACACTTTGTGGGGTCTATAATAGCAAATCATTTCTAGCAGATCATTTCTACCCTAAAACGTCAGGAAGTCTCAACTCTTTTTGTAACGAGAACGGAAACATATACTGCACTAATAAAATCTTTTTTTTTTGTGTGACATGTCTGTTTTTTTTTTACAAATCATCTTGGCTGACATAGATATATATATTTTACACCTTTATTTAACTAAAGGTAAAAATAACAAATTCTTATTTTCAATGACAGCCTACCGGGGAACAGTAGGTTAACTGCCTTGTTCAGGGGTAGAACAACAGATTTGTACCATGTCAGCTCAGGGATTTGAACTTGCAACCTTCTGGTTACTAGTCCAATGCTCTAACCACTAGGCTACCCTGCCACCCCGTTATATACAGACAGTTTATAGACAAGACTCTATACCAACTACTAAGATGTATCATAACTGCTCTATTACCCGAAGCAATCATGAAGGTGGCCTCCTTCAACGTCAGAAGATTGGGCACAAGCAAAGTGGCTGATAAGAACGTCCTGAAATATCTCATCAAGGTGCTTATTCTCTCATTGTTCTGGAAATACATTCTCTATTCATACTTAATATTCAACATTGAGTCTGTCATTCTATTCTATTGAATTCATTCCCATTCTATTCTATTCCATATGGCCAGATCGTGTCCCGTTACAGTGTCTTATTGATCCTAGAAGTGGTTGATAGTACTGGCCAGGCCATGACAACGTTCCTTAAAGAGCTGAATGACACAAGGTATTTTCTCCATCTCTGACCTAAAACATACAATAATACCTGGATCCCTAGCAATTCTCCTGTATACATGTCATATATCCACATCTATATAATACAGTGATTAATACCTTACTGTTGTAATCCATGCCACTGAAGAAAAAGGCATTTAAGCAATAAGGCACAAGGGGGTTTGTGGTATAAGGCCAATATACCACGACTAAGGGCTGTTCTTAGGTATAACACAACGCAGAGTGCCTGGACACAGCCCTTAGCCGTGGTATATTGCCCATATACCACAAACCCCCGAGGTTACCAACTTAATTACAGCAGTAAAAATAAATGCTTTGTCATACCAATGATATACGGTCTGATATATCACGGCCGTCGGCCAATCAGCATTCAGGGTTGGAACCACCCAGTTTATAATATGTGTTATATCCTTTTGGCAGGGCCAACAAGAAGCATCCTTACACCATGGTGAAGAGTACCAGACTGGGGCGTGACACCTACAAGGAACAGTTTGTCTTCCTCTACAGGTACTGACACAATGTGTTGTTAGACAAGCTTACAATTGGCTCATTCACCCCCCCCCTCGTCTCCCCTGTAACTATTCCCCAGGTCATTGCTGTAAATGAGAATGTGGGAGGATGAGAAGTATGAGTGTGAGAAAATAAAAATAAAAGACAACAAAATCCGATTTCACTTACATTGAGGCTAATCTAAGATCTGAAATTAACTGATCCTTTTAGATAATAATGAACAAGTGTACATAAACAGCAATGGGGACTTGATCCAAGATCAGTTTTCCCACTCAGGGACACTATGAATACGGGCCCTGTAGATGAACGTGAACACGTGTAGGAGACCTGATCCTGGATCAGTATTCCTACTCAGGGACACTGTGAATAGGGGCCCTGTAGATGAACTTGAACACGTGTAGGAGACCTGATCCTGGATCAGTATTCCTACTCAGGGACACTGTGAATAGGGGCCCTGTAGATGAACTTGAACACGTGTAGGAGACCTGATCCTGGATCAGTATTCCTACTCAGGGACACTGTGAATACGGGCCCTGTAGATGAACGTGATAAGCTGTAAGTTGACAGATGCCTCATGTATTGTTGGTGCCAGAAAGGACCATGTGAAGCTGACTGGCAGCTATCAGTATAAGGACAACCAGGTGGGAGACGAGGACGCCTTCGCTAGAGAGCCCTACATCCTCCGCTTCACCTGTCTCAATACAGGTAGTATTATAGTAATGTCTTCACTAGAGAGCTCTGTTTCACCTGTCTCAATACAGGTAGTATTATAGTAATGTCTTCACTAGAGAGCTCTGTTTCACCTGTCTCAATACAGGTAGTATTATAGTAATGTCTTCACTAGAGAGCCCTGTTTCACCTGTCTCAATACAGGTAGTATTATAGTAATGTCTTCACTAGAGAGCCCTGTTTCACCTGTCTCAATACAGGTAGTATTATAGTAATGTCTTCACTAGAGAGCCCTGTTTCACCTGTCTCAATACAGGTAGTATTATAGTAATGTCTTCACTAGAGAGCTCTGTTTCACCTGTCTCAATACAGGTAGTATTATAGTAATGTCTTCACTAGAGAGCCCAGTTTCACCTGTCACAATACAGGTAGTATTATAGTAATGTCTTCACTAGAGAGCCCTGTTTCACCTGTCTCAATACAGGTAGTATTATAGTAATGTCTTCACTAGAGAGCCCTGTTTCACCTGTCTCAATACAGGTAGTATTATAGTAATGTATTCACTAGAGAGCTCTGTTTCACCTGTCTCAATACAGGTAGTATCATAGTAATGTCTTCACTAGAGAGCTCTGTTTCACCTGTCTCAATACAGGTAGTATCATAGTAATGTCTTCACTAGAGAGCCCTGTTTCACCTGTCTCAATACAGGTAGTATCATAGTAATGTCTTCACTAGAGAGCTCTGTTTCACCTGTCTCAATACAGGTAGTATCATAGTAATGTCTTCACTAGAGAGCTCTGTTTCACCTGTCTCAATACAGGTAGTATTATAGTAATGTCTTCACTAGAGAGCTCTGTTTCACCTGTCTCAATACAGGTAGTATTATAGTAATGTCTTCACTAGAGAGCTCTGTTTCACCTGTCTCAATACAGGTAGTATCATAGTAATGTCTTCACTAGAGAGCTCTGTTTCACCTGTCTCAATACAGGTAGTATTATAGTAATGTCTTCACTAGAGAGCTCTGTTTCACCTGTCTCAATACAGGTAGTATTATAGTAATGTCTTCACTAGAGAGCTCTGTTTCACCTGTCTCAATACAGGTAGTATCATAGTAATGTCTTCACTAGAGAGCTCTGTTTCACCTGACCTGTCTCAATACAGGTAGTATTATAGTAATGTCTTCACTAGAGAGCTCTGTTTCACCTGTCTCAATACAGGTAGTATTATAGTAATGTCTTCACTAGAGAGCCCTGTTTCACCTGTCTCAATACAGGTAGTATCATATCATGTTATAGTAATGTATTATTGTCTCTTCACGTAAGTTATTATTTATTTACCATCTATCCTCTTTAGTTCCTGGTTACAGTACAACATAATTGTTGGTACATCAGTAATACTATAGTATCTGAGGGGTGATAGAGACTGGTTGGTACATCAGTAATACTATAGTATCTGAGGGGTGATAGAGACTGGTTGGTACATCAGTAATACTATAGTATCTGAGGGGTGATAGAGACTGGTTGGTACATCAGTAATACTATAGTATCTGAGGGGTGATAGAGACTGGTTGGTACATCAGTAATACTATAGTATCTGAGGGGTGATAGAGACTGGTTGGTACATCAGTAATACTATAGTATCTGAGGGGTGATAGAGACTGGTTGGTACATCAGTAATACTATAGTATCTGAGGGGTGATAGAGACTGGTTGGTACATCAGTAATACTATAGTATCTGAGGGGTGATAGAGACTGGTTGGTACATCAGTAATACTATAGTATCTGAGGGGTGATAGAGACTGGTTGGTACATCAGTAATACTATAGTATCTGAGGGGTGATAGAGACTGGTTGGTACATCAGTAATACTATAGTATCTGAGGGGTGATAGAGACTGGTTGGTACATCAGTAATACTATAGTATCTGAGGGGTGATAGAGACTGGTTGGTACATCAGTAATACTATAGTATCTGAGGGGTGATAGAGACTGGTTGGTACATCAGTAATACTATAGTATCTGAGGGGTGATAGAGACTGGTTGTAGTATTACTATAGTATCTGAGTGGTGATAGAGACTGGTTGGTACATCAGTATTACTACAGTATCTGAGGGGTGATAGAGACTGGTTGGTACATCAGTATTACTATAGTATCTGAGGGGTGATAGAGACTGGTTGTAGTATTACTATAGTATCTGAGGGGTGATAGAGACTTGTTGTAGTATTACTATAGTATCTGAGTGGTGATAGAGACTGGTTGGTACATCAGTATTACTACAGTATCTGAGGGGTGATAGAGACTGGTTGGTACATCAGTAATACTATAGTATCTGAGGGGTGATATAGACTGGTTGGTACATCAGTATTACTATAGTATCTAAGGGGTGATAGAGACTGGTTGGTACATCAGTAATACTATAGTATCTGAGGGGTGATAGAGACTGGTTGTAGTATTACTATAGTATCTGAGGGGTGATAGAGACTGGTTGTAGTATTACTATAGTATCTGAGGGGTGATAGAGACTGGTTGTAGTATTACTATAGTATCTGATGAGTGATAGAGACTGGTTGTAGTATTACTATAGTATCTGAGGGGTGATAGAGACTGGTTGGTACATCAGTAATACTATAGTATCTGAGGGGTGATAGAGATGTGTTGGTACATCAGTAATACTATAGTATCTGAGGGGTGATAGAGACTGGTTGTAGTATTACTATAGTATCTGAGGGGTGATAGAGACTGGTTGTAGTATTACTATAGTATCTGAGGGGTGATAGAGACTGGTTGTAGTATTACTATAGTATCTGATGAGTGATAGAGACTGGTTGTAGTATTACTATAGTATCTGAGGGGTGATAGAGACTGGTTGTAGTATTACTATAGTATCTGAGGGGTGATAGAGACTGGTTGTAGTATTACTATAGTATCTGAGGGGTGATAGAGACTGGTTGTAGTATTACTATAGTATCTGATGAGTGATAGAGACTGGTTGTAGTATTACTACAGTATCTGAGGGGTGATAGAGACTGGTTGTAGTATTACTATAGTATCTGAGGGGTGATAGAGACTGGTTGTAGTATTACTATAGTATCTGAGGGGTGATAGAGACTGGTTGTAGTATTACTATAGTATCTGAGGGGTGATAGAGACTGGTTGGTACATCAGTAATACTATAGTATCTGAGGGGTGATAGAGACTTGTTGGTACATCAGTAATACTATAGTATCTGAGGGGTGATAGAGACTGGTTGGTACATCAGTAATACTATAGTATCTGAGGGGTGATAGAGACTGGTTGGTACATCAGTAATACTATATTATCTGAGGAGTGATAGAGACTGGTTCGAACATCAGTAATACTATAGTATCTGAGGGGTGATAGAGACTGGTTGGTACATCAGTATTACTATAGTATCTGAGGAGTGATAGAGACTGGTTGGTACATCAGTAATACTATAGTAGCTGAGGGGTGATAGAGACTGGTTGGTACATCAGTAATCCTATAGTATCTGAGGGGTGATAGAGACTGGTTGGTACATCAGTATTACTATAGTATCTGAGGAGTGATAGAGACTGGTTGGTACATCAGTAATACTATAGTAGCTGAGGGGTGATAGAGACTGGTTGGTACATCAGTAATATTATAGTATCTAAGGGGTGATAGAGACTGGTTGGTACATCAGTAATACTATAGTATCTGAGGGGTGATAGAGACTGGTTGTAGTATTACTATAGTATCTGAGGGGTGATAGAGACTGGTTGGTATATCAGTAATACTACAGTATCTGAGGAGTGATAGAGACTGGTTGGTACATCAGTAATACTATAGTATATGAGGGGTGATAGAGACTGGTTGTAGTATTACTATAGTATCTGAGGAGTGATAGAGACTGGTTGGTACATCAGTAATACTATAGTATCTGAGGGGTGATAGAGATTGGTTGTAGTATTACTATAGTATCTGAGGGGTGATAGAAACTGGTTGTAGTATTACTATAGTATCTGAGGGGTGATAGAGACTGGTTGGTACATCAGTAATACTACAGTATCTGAGGAGTGATAGAGAATTGTTGGTACATCAGTAATACTATAGTAGCTGAGGGGTGATAGAGACTGGTTGGTACATCAGTAATCCTATAGTATCTGAGGGGTGATAGAGACTGGTTGGTACATCAGTATTACTATAGTATCTGAGGAGTGATAGAGACTGGTTGGTACATCAGTAATACTATCGTAGCTGAGGGGTGATAGAGACTGGTTGGTACATCAGTAATATTATAGTATCTAAGGGGTGATAGAGACTGGTTGGTACATCAGTATCAGTAACTATAGTATCTGAGGGGTGATAGAGACTGGTTGGTACATCAGTAATACTATAGTATCTGAGGGGTGATAGAGATTGGTTGTAGTATTACTATAGTATCTGAGGAGTGATAGAGACTGGTTGGTACATCAGTAATACTATCGTAGCTGAGGGGTGATAGAGACTGGTTGGTACATCAGTAATATTATAGTATCTAAGGGGTGATAGAGACTGGTTGGTACATCAGTAATACTATAGTATCTGAGGGGTGATAGAGACTGGTTGGTACATCAGTAATACTATAGTAGCTGAGGGGTGATAGAGACTGGTTGGTACATCAGTAATCCTATAGTATCTGAGGGGTGATAGAGACTGGTTGGTACATCAGTATTACTATAGTATCTGAGGAGTGATAGAGACTGGTTGGTACATCAGTAATACTATCGTAGCTGAGGGGTGATAGAGACTTGTTGGTACATCAGTAATATTATAGTATCTAAGGGGTGATAGAGACTGGTTGGTACATCAGTAATACTATAGTATCTGAGGGGTGATAGAGACTGGTTGGTACATCAGTAATACTATAGTATCTGAGGGGTGATAGAGATTGGTTGTAGTATTACTATAGTATCTGAGGGGTGATAGAGACTGGTTGTAGTATTACTATAGTATCTGAGGGGTGATAGAGACTGGTTGTAGTATTACTATAGTATCTGAGGGGTGATAGAGACTGGTTGTAGTATTACTATAGTATCTGAGGGGTGATAGAGACTGGTTACAGTATTACTATAGTATCTGAGGGGTGATAGAGACTGGTTGTAGTATTATTATAGTATCTGAGGGGTGATAGAGACTGGTTGTAGTATTACTATAGTATCTGATGAGTGATAGAGACTGGTTGTAGTATTACTATAGTATCTGAGGGGTGATAGAGACTGGTTGGTACATCAGTAATACTATAGTATCTGAGGGGTGATAGAGACTGGTTGGTACATCAGTAATACTATATTATCTGAGGAGTGATAGAGACTGGTTGGAACATCAGTAATACTATAGTATCTGAGGGGTGATAGACACTGGTTGGTACATCAGTATTACTATAGTATCTGAGGGGTGATAGAGAATTGTTGGTACATCAGTAATACTATAGTATCTGAGGGGTGATAGAGAATTGTTGGTACATCAGTAATACTATAGTATCTGAGGGGTGATAGAGATTGGTTGTAGTATTACTATAGTATCTGAGGGGTGATAGAGACTGGTTGTAGTATTACTATAGTATCTGAGGGGTGATAGAGACTGGTTGTAGTATTACTATAGTATCTGAGGGGTGATAGAGACTGGTTGGTACATCAGTATTACTATAGTATCTGAGGGGTGATAGAGACTGGTTGGTACATCAGTAATACTATAGTAGCTGAGGGGTGATAGAGACTGGTTGGTACATCAGTAATCCTATAGTATCTGAGGGGTGATAGAGACTGGTTGGTACATCAGTATTACTATAGTATCTGAGGGGTGATAGAGACTGGTTGGTACATCAGTAATATTATAGTATCTAAGGGGTGATAGAGACTGGTTGGTACATCAGTAATACTATAGTATCTGAGGGGTGATAGAGACTGGTTGGTACATCAGTAATACTACAGTATCTGAGGAGTGATAGAGACTGGTTGGTACATCAGTAATACTATAGTATATGAGGGGTGATAGAGACTGGTTGAAGTATTACTATAGTATCTGAGGAGTGATAGAGACTGGTTGGTACATCAGTAATACTATAGTATCTGAGGGGTGACAGAGACTGGTTGTAGTATTACTATAGTATCTGAGGGGTGATAGAGACTGGTTGTAGTATTACTATAGTATCTGAGGGGTGATAGAGACTGGTTGTAGTAATACTATAGTATCTGAGGAGTGATAGAGACTGGTTGGTACATCATTAATACTATAGTATCTGAGGGGTGATAGATAATTGTTGGTACATCAGTAATACTATAGTATCTGAGGGGTGATAGAGACTGGTTGGTACATCAGTAATACTATAGTATCTGAGGAGTGATAGAGACTTGTTGGTACATCAGTAATACTATAGTATCTGAGGGGTGATAGAGACTGGTTGGTACATCAGTAATACTATAGTAGCTGAGGGGTGATAGAGACTGGTTGGTACATCAGTATTACTATAGTATCTGAGGAGTGATAGAGACTGGTTGGTACATCAGTAATACTATAGTAGCTGAGGGGTGATAGAGACTGGTTGGTACATCAGTAATATTATAGTATCTAAGGGGTGATAGAGACTGGTTGGTACATCAGTAATACTATAGTATCTGAGGAGTGATAGAGACTGGTTGGTACATCAGTAATACTATAGTATATGAGGGGTGATAGATAATTGTTGGTACATCAGTAATACTATAGTATCTGAGGGGTGATAGAGACTGGTTGGTACATCAGTAATACTATAGTATCTGAGGAGTGATAGAGACTTGTTGGTACATCAGTAATACTATAGTATTTGAGGGGTGATAGAGACTGGTTGGTACATCAGTAATACTATAGTATCTGAGGGGTGATAGAGACTGGTTGTAGTATTACTATAGTATCTGAGGGGTGATAGAGACTGGTTGTAGTATTACTATAGTATCTGAGGGGTGATAGAAACTGGTTGTAGTATTACTATAGTATCTGAGGGGTGATAGAGACTGGTTGGTACATCAGTAATACTACAGTATCTGAGGAGTGATAGAGACTGGTTGTAGTATTACTATAGTATCTGAGGAGTGATAGAGACTGGTTGGTACATCAGTAATACTATAGTATCTGAGGGGTGATAGAGACTGGTTGTTACATCAGTAATACTATAGTATCTGAGGGGTGATAGAGCCTGGTTGTAGTAATACTATAGTATCTGAGGAATGATACAGACTGGTTGGTACATCAGTAAAACTATAGTATCTGAGGGGTGATAGAGACTGGTTGTAGTCTTACTATAGTATCTGAGGGGTGATAGAGACTGGTTGTAGTATTACTATAGTATCTGAGGGGTGATAGAGACTGGTTGTAGTATTACTATAGTATCTGATGAGTGATAGAGACTGGTTGTAGTATTACTATAGTATCTGAGGGGTGATAGAGACTGGTTGGTACATCAGTAATACTATAGTATATGAGGGGTGATAGAAACTGGTTGTAGTAATACTATAGTATCTGAGGAGTGATAGAGACTGGTTGGTACATCAGTAATACTATAGTATCTGAGGGGTGATAGAGAATGGTTGGTACATCAGTAATACTATAGTATCTGAGGGGTGATAGAGACTGGTTGGTACATCAGTATTACTATAGTATCTGAGGAGTGATAGAGACTGGTTGGTACATCAGTAATACTATCGTAGCTGAGGGGTGATAGAGACTTGTTGGTACATCAGTAATATTATAGTATCTAAGGGGTGATAGAGACTGGTTGGTACATCAGTAATACTATAGTATCTGAGGGGTGATAGAGACTGGTTGGTACATCAGTAATACTATAGTATCTGAGGGGTGATAGAGATTGGTTGTATTATTACTATAGTATCTGAGGGGTGATAGAGACTGGTTGTAGTATTACTATAGTATCTGAGGGGTGATAGAGACTGGTTGTAGTATTACTATAGTATCTGAGGGGTGATAGAGACTGGTTGTAGTATTACTATAGTATCTGAGGGGTGATAGAGACTGGTTACAGTATTACTATAGTATCTGAGGGGTGATAGAGACTGGTTGTAGTATTACTATAGTATCTGAGGGGTGATAGAGACTGGTTGTAGTATTACTATAGTATCTGATGAGTGATAGAGACTGGTTGTAGTATTACTATAGTATCTGAGGGGTGATAGAGACTGGTTGGTACATCAGTAATACTATAGTATCTGAGGAGTGATAGAGACTTGTTGGTACATCAGTAATACTATAGTATCTGAGGGGTGATAGAGACTGGTTGGTACATCAGTAATACTATAGTATCTGAGGGGTGATAGAGACTGGTTGGTACATCAGTAATACTATATTATCTGAGGAGTGATAGAGACTGGTTGGAACATCAGTAATACTATAGTATCTGAGGGGTGATAGACACTGGTTGGTACATCAGTATTACTATAGTATCTGAGGGGTGATAGAGAATTGTTGGTACATCAGTAATACTATAGTATCTGAGGGGTGATAGAGATTGGTTGTAGTATTACTATAGTATCTGAGGGGTGATAGAGACTGGTTGTAGTATTACTATAGTATCTGAGGGGTGATAGAGACTGGTTGTAGTATTACTATAGTATCTGAGGGGTGATAGAGACTGGTTGTTACATCAGTAATACTATAGTATCTGAGGGGTGATAGAGCCTGGTTGTAGTAATACTATAGTATCTGAGGAATGATACAGACTGGTTGGTACATCAGTAAAACTATAGTATCTGAGGGGTGATAGAGACTGGTTGTAGTCTTACTATAGTATCTGAGGGGTGATAGAGACTGGTTGTAGTATTACTATAGTATCTGAGGGGTGATAGAGACTGGTTGTAGTATTACTATAGTATCTGATGAGTGATAGAGACTGGTTGTAGTATTACTATAGTATCTGAGGGGTGATAGAGACTGGTTGGTACATCAGTAATACTATAGTATATGAGGGGTGATAGAAACTGGTTGTAGTAATACTATAGTATCTGAGGAGTGATAGAGACTGGTTGGTACATCAGTAATACTATAGTATCTGAGGGGTGATAGAGAATTGTTGGTACATCAGTAATACTATAGTATCTGAGGGGTGATAGAGACTGGTTGGTACATCAGTATTACTATAGTATCTGAGGAGTGATAGAGACTGGTTGGTACATCAGTAATACTATAGTATCTGAGGGTGATAGAGACTTGTTGGTACATCAGTAATATTATAGTATCTGAGGGGTGATAGAGACTGGTTGGTACATCAGTAATACTATAGTATCTGAGGGGTGATAGAGACTGGTTGGTACATCAGTAATACTATAGTATCTGAGGGGTGATAGAGATTGGTTGTATTATTACTATAGTATCTGAGGGGTGATAGAGACTGGTTGTAGTATTACTATAGTATCTGAGGGGTGATAGAGACTGGTTGTAGTATTACTATAGTATCTGAGGGGTGATAGAGACTGGTTGTAGTATTACTATAGTATCTGAGGGGTGATAGAGACTGGTTACAGTATTACTATAGTATCTGAGGGGTGATAGAGACTGGTTGTAGTATTATTATAGTATCTGAGGGGTGATAGAGACTGGTTGTAGTATTACTATAGTATCTGATGAGTGATAGAGACTGGTTGTAGTATTACTATAGTATCTGAGGGGTGATAGAGACTGGTTGGTACATCAGTAATACTATAGTATCTGAGGGGTGATAGAGACTGGTTGGTACATCAGTAATACTATAGTATCTGAGGGGTGATAGAGACTGGTTGGTACATCAGTAATACTATAGTATCTGAGGGGTGATAGAGACTGGTTGGTACATCAGTAATACTATAGTATCTGAGGAGTGATAGAGACTGGTTGGAACATCAGTAATACTATAGTATCTGAGGGGTGATAGAGACTGGTTGGTACATCAGTATTACTATAGTATCTGAGGGGTGATAGAGAATTGTTGGTACATCAGTAATACTATAGTATCTGAGGGGTGATAGAGATTGGTTGTAGTATTACTATAGTATCTGAGGGGTGATAGAGACTGGTTGTAGTATTACTATAGTATCTGAGGGGTGATAGAGACTGGTTGTAGTATTACTATAGTATCTGAGGGGTGATAGAGACTGGTTGGTACATCAGTAATACTATAGTACTACAGTATCTGAGGGGTGATAGAGACTGGTTGGTACATCAGTAATACTATAGTAGCTGAGGGGTGATAGAGACTGGTTGGTACATCAGTAATCCTATAGTATCTGAGGGGTGATAGAGACTGGTTGGTACATCAGTATTACTATAGTAGCTGAGGGGTGATAGAGACTGGTTGGTACATCAGTAATATTATAGTATCTAAGGGGTGATAGAGACTGGTTGGTACATCAGTAATACTATAGTATATGAGGGGTGATAGAGACTGGTTGAAGTATTACTATAGTATCTGAGGAGTGATAGAGACTGGTTGGTACATCAGTAATACTATAGTATCTGAGGGGTGACAGAGACTGGTTGTAGTATTACTATAGTATCTGAGGGGTGATAGAGACTGGTTGTAGTATTACTATAGTATCTGAGGGGTGATAGAGACTGGTTGTAGTAATACTATAGTATCTGAGGAGTGATAGAGACTGGTTGGTACATCATTAATACTATAGTATCTGAGGGGTGATAGATAATTGTTGGTACATCAGTAATACTATAGTATCTGAGGGGTGATAGAGACTGGTTGGTACATCAGTAATACTATAGTATCTGAGGAGTGATAGAGACTTGTTGGTACATCAGTAATACTATAGTATCTGAGGGGTGATAGAGACTGGTTGGTACATCAGTAATACTATAGTAGCTGAGGGGTGATAGAGACTGGTTGGTACATCAGTATTACTATAGTATCTGAGGAGTGATAGAGACTGGTTGGTACATCAGTAATACTATAGTAGCTGAGGGGTGATAGAGACTGGTTGGTACATCAGTAATATTATAGTATCAAAGGGGTGATAGAGACTGGTTGGTACATCAGTAATACTACAGTATCTGAGGAGTGATAGAGACTGGTTGGTACATCAGTAATACTATAGTATATGAGGGGTGATAGAGACTGGTTGAAGTATTACTATAGTATCTGAGGAGTGATAGAGACTGGTTGGTACATCAGTAATACTATAGTATCTGAGGGGTGACAGAGACTGGTTGTAGTATTACTATAGTATCTGAGGGGTGATAGAGACTGGTTGTAGTATTACTATAGTATCTGAGGGGTGATAGAGACTGGTTGTAGTAATACTATAGTATCTGAGGAGTGATAGAGACTGGTTGTAGTATTACTATAGTATCTGAGGGGTGATAGAGACTGGTTACAGTATTACTATAGTATCTGAGGGGTGATAGAGACTGGTTGTAGTATTATTATAGTATCTGAGGGGTGATAGAGACTGGTTGTAGTATTACTATAGTATCTGATGAGTGATAGAGACTGGTTGTAGTATTACTATAGTATCTGAGGGGTGATAGAGACTGGTTGGTACATCAGTAATACTATAGTATCTGAGGGGTGATAGAGACTGGTTGGTACATCAGTAATACTATATTATCTGAGGAGTGATAGAGACTGGTTGGAACATCAGTAATACTATAGTATCTGAGGGGTGATAGACACTGGTTGGTACATCAGTATTACTATAGTATCTGAGGGGTGATAGAGAATTGTTGGTACATCAGTAATACTATAGTATCTGAGGGGTGATAGAGAATTGTTGGTACATCAGTAATACTATAGTATCTGAGGGGTGATAGAGATACTATGGTTGTAGTATTACTATAGTATCTGAGGGGTGATAGAGACTGGTTGTAGTATTACTATAGTATCTGAGGGGTGATAGAGACTGGTTGTAGTATTACTATAGTATCTGAGGGGTGATAGAGACTGGTTGGTACATCAGTATCTTGTTGTAGTATTACTACAGTATCTGAGGGGTGATAGAGACTGGTTGGTACATCAGTAATACTATAGTAGCTAGTGATCTGGTTGGTACATCAGTAATCCTATAGTATCTGAGGGGTGATAGAGACTGGTTGGTACATCAGTATTACTATAGTAGCTGAGGGGTGATAGAGACTGGTTGGTACATCAGTAATACTATAGTATCTGAGGGGTGATAGAGACTGGTTGGTACATCAGTAATCCTATAGTATCTGAGGGGTGATAGAGACTGGTTGGTACATCAGTAATACTATAGTATCTGAGGAGTGATAGAGACTGGTTGGTACATCAGTAATACTATAGTATCTGAGGGGTGACAGAGACTGGTTGTAGTATTACTATAGTATCTGAGGGGTGATAGAGACTGGTTGGTACATCAGTAATACTATAGTATCTGAGGGGTGACAGAGACTGGTTGTAGTATTACTATAGTATCTGAGGGGTGATAGAGACTGGTTGTAGTATTACTATAGTATCTGAGGGGTGATAGAGACTGGTTGTAGTAATACTATAGTATCTGAGGAGTGATAGAGACTGGTTGGTACATCATTAATACTATAGTATCTGAGGGGTGATAGATAATTGTTGGTACATCAGTAATACTATAGTATCTGAGGGGTGATAGAGACTGGTTGGTACATCAGTAATACTATAGTATCTGAGGAGTGATAGAGACTTGTTGGTACATCAGTAATACTATAGTATCTGAGGGGTGATAGAGACTGGTTGGTACATCAGTAATACTATAGTAGCTGAGGGGTGATAGAGACTGGTTGGTACATCAGTATTACTATAGTATCTGAGGAGTGATAGAGACTGGTTGGTACATCAGTAATACTATAGTAGCTGAGGGGTGATAGAGACTGGTTGGTACATCAGTAATATTATAGTATCTAAGGGGTGATAGAGACTGGTTGGTACATCAGTAATATTACAGTATCTGAGGAGTGATAGAGACTGGTTGGTACATCAGTAATACTATAGTATATGAGGGGTGATAGATAATTGTTGGTACATCAGTAATACTATAGTATCTGAGGGGTGATAGAGACTGGTTGGTACATCAGTAATACTATAGTATCTGAGGAGTGATAGAGACTTGTTGGTACATCAGTAATACTATAGTATTTGAGGGGTGATAGAGACTGGTTGGTACATCAGTAATACTATAGTATCTGAGGGGTGATAGAGACTGGTTGTAGTATTACTATAGTATCTGAGGGGTGATAGAGACTGGTTGTAGTATTACTATAGTATCTGAGGGGTGATAGAAACTGGTTGTAGTATTACTATAGTATCTGAGGGGTGATAGAGACTGGTTGGTACATCAGTAATACTACAGTATCTGAGGAGTGATAGAGACTGGTTGGTACATCAGTAATACTATAGTATCTGAGGGGTGATAGTGACTGGTTGTAGTATTACTATAGTATCTGAGGGGTGATAGAGACTGGTTGGTACATCAGTAATACTACAGTATCTGAGGAGTGATAGAGACTGGTTGTAGTATTACTATAGTATCTGGGGAGTGATAGAGACTGGTTGGTACATCAGTAATAATATAGTATCTGAGGGGTGATAGAGACTGGTTGTTACATCAGTAATACTATAGTATCTGAGGGGTGATAGAGCCTGGTTGTAGTAATACTATAGTATCTGAGGAATGATACAGACTGGTTGGTACATCAGTAAAACTATAGTATCTGAGGGGTGATAGAGACTGGTTGTAGTCTTACTATAGTATCGGAGGGGTGATAGAGACTGGTTGTAGTATTACTATAGTATCTGAGGGGTGATAGAGACTGGTTGTAGTATTACTATAGTATCTGATGAGTGATAGAGACTGGTTGTAGTATTACTATAGTATCTGAGGGGTGATAGAGACTGGTTGGTACATCAGTAATACTATAGTATATGAGGGGTGATAGAAACTGGTTGTAGTAATACTATAGTATCTGAGGAGTGATAGAGACTGGTTGGTACATCAGTAATACTATAGTATCTGAGGGGTGATAGAGAATTGTTGGTACATCAGTAATACTATAGTATCTGAGGGGTGATAGAGACTGGTTGGTACATCAGTATTACTATAGTATCTGAGGAGTGATAGAGACTGGTTGGTACATCAGTAATACTATCGTAGCTGAGGGGTGATAGAGACTTGTTGGTACATCAGTAATATTATAGTATCTAAGGGGTGATAGAGACTGGTTGGTACATCAGTAATACTATAGTATCTGAGGGGTGATAGAGACTGGTTGGTACATCAGTAATACTATAGTATCTGAGGGGTGATAGAGATTGGTTGTATTATTACTATAGTATCTGAGGGGTGATAGAGACTGGTTGTAGTATTACTATAGTATCTGAGGGGTGATAGAGACTGGTTGTAGTATTACTATAGTATCTGAGGGGTGATAGAGACTGGTTGTAGTATTACTATAGTATCTGAGGGGTGATAGAGACTGGTTACAGTATTACTATAGTATCTGAGGGGTGATAGAGACTGGTTGTAGTATTATTATAGTATCTGAGGGGTGATAGAGACTGGTTGTAGTATTACTATAGTATCTGATGAGTGATAGAGACTGGTTGTAGTATTACTATAGTATCTGAGGGGTGATAGAGACCGGTTGGTACATCAGTAATACTATAGTATCTGAGGGGTGATAGAGACTTGTTGGTACATCAGTAATACTATAGTATCTGAGGGGTGATAGAGACTGGTTGGTACATCAGTAATACTATAGTATCTGAGGGGTGATAGAGACTGGTTGGTACATCAGTAATACTATATTATCTGAGGAGTGATAGAGACTGGTTGGAACATCAGTAATACTATAGTATCTGAGGGGTGATAGACACTGGTTGGTACATCAGTATTACTATAGTATCTGAGGGGTGATAGAGAATTGTTGGTACATCAGTAATACTATAGTATCTGAGGGGTGATAGAGATTGGTTGTAGTATTACTATAGTATCTGAGGGGTGATAGAGACTGGTTGTAGTATTACTATAGTATCTGAGGGGTGATAGAGACTGGTTGTAGTATTACTATAGTATCTGAGGGGTGATAGAGACTGGTTGGTACATCAGTATTACTACAGTATCTGAGGGGTGATAGAGACTGGTTGGTACATCAGTAATACTATAGTAGCTGAGGGGTGATAGAGACTGGTTGGTACATCAGTAATCCTATAGTATCTGAGGGGTGATAGAGACTGGTTGGTACATCAGTATTACTATAGTAGCTGAGGGGTGATAGAGACTGGTTGGTACATCAGTAATATTATAGTATCTAAGGGGTGATAGAGACTGGTTGGTACATCAGTAATACTATAGTATATGAGGGGTGATAGAGACTGGTTGAAGTATTACTATAGTATCTGAGGAGTGATAGAGACTGGTTGGTACATCAGTAATACTATAGTATCTGAGGGGTGACAGAGACTGGTTGTAGTATTACTATAGTATCTGAGGGGTGATAGAGACTGGTTGTAGTATTACTATAGTATCTGAGGGGTGATAGAGACTGGTTGTAGTAATACTATAGTATCTGAGGAGTGATAGAGACTGGTTGGTACATCATTAATACTATAGTATCTGAGGGGTGATAGATAATTGTTGGTACATCAGTAATACTATAGTATCTGAGGGGTGATAGAGACTGGTTGGTACATCAGTAATACTATAGTATCTGAGGAGTGATAGAGACTTGTTTGTACATCAGTAATACTATAGTATCTGAGGGGTGATAGAGACTGGTTGGTACATCAGTAATACTATAGTAGCTGAGGGGTGATAGAGACTGGTTGGTACATCAGTATTACTATAGTATCTGAGGAGTGATAGAGACTGGTTGGTACATCAGTAATACTATAGTAGCTGAGGGGTGATAGAGACTGGTTGGTACATCAGTAATATTATAGTATCAAAGGGGTGATAGAGACTGGTTGGTACATCAGTAATACTACAGTATCTGAGGAGTGATAGAGACTGGTTGGTACATCAGTAATACTATAGTATATGAGGGGTGATAGAGACTGGTTGAAGTATTACTATAGTATCTGAGGAGTGATAGAGACTGGTTGGTACATCAGTAATACTATAGTATCTGAGGGGTGACAGAGACTGGTTGTAGTATTACTATAGTATCTGAGGGGTGATAGAGACTGGTTGTAGTATTACTATAGTATCTGAGGGGTGATAGAGACTGGTTGTAGTAATACTATAGTATCTGAGGAGTGATAGAGACTGGTTGGTACATTATTAATACTATAGTATCTGAGGGGTGATAGATAATTGTTGGTACATCAGTAATACTATAGTATCTGAGGGGTGATAGAGACTGGTTGGTACATCAGTAATACTATAGTATCTGAGGAGTGATAGAGACTTGTTGGTACATCAGTAATACTATAGTATCTGAGGGGTGATAGAGACTGGTTGGTACATCAGTAATACTATAGTATCTGAGGGGTGATAGAGACTGGTTGTAGTATTACTATAGTATCTGAGGGGTGATAGAGACTGGTTGTAGTATTACTATAGTATCTGAGGGGTGATAGAAACTGGTTGTAGTATTACTATAGTATCTGAGGGGTGATAGAGACTGGTTGGTACATCAGTAATACTACAGTATCTGAGGAGTGATAGAGACTGGTTGGTACATCAGTAATACTATAGTATCTGAGGGGTGATAGTGACTGGTTGTAGTATTACTATAGTATCTGAGGGGTGATAGAGACTGGTTGGTACATCAGTAATACTACAGTATCTGAGGAGTGATAGAGACTGGTTGTAGTATTACTATAGTATCTGGGGAGTGATAGAGACTGGTTGGTACATCAGTAATAATATAGTATCTGAGGGGTGATAGAGACTGGTTGTTACATCAGTAATACTATAGTATCTGAGGGGTGATAGAGCCTGGTTGTAGTAATACTATAGTATCTGAGGAATGATACAGACTGGTTGGTACATCAGTAAAACTATAGTATCTGAGGGGTGATAGAGACTGGTTGTAGTCTTACTATAGTATCTGAGGGGTGATAGAGACTGGTTGTAGTATTACTATAGTATCTGAGGGGTGATAGAGACTGGTTCGTACATCAGTAATACTATAGTATATGAGGGGTGATAGAAACTGGTTGTAGTAATACTATAGTATCTGAGGAGTGATAGAGACTGGTTGGTACATCAGTAATACTATAGTATCTGAGGGGTGATAGAGAATTGTTGGTACATCAGTAATACTATAGTATCTGAGGGGTGATAGAGACTGGTTGGTACATCAGTATTACTATAGTATCTGAGGGGTGATAGAGACTGGTTGGTACATCAGTATTACTACAGTATCTGAGGGGTGATAGAGACTGGTTGGTACATCAGTAATACTATAGTATCTGAGGGGTGATATAGACTGGTTGGTACATCAGTAATACTATAGTATCTGAGGGGTGATAGAGACTGGTTGTAGTATTAATATAGTATCTGAGGGGTGATAGAGACTGGTTGTAGTATTACTATAGTATCTGAGGGGTGATAGAGACTGGTTGTAGTATTACTATAGTATCTGAGGGGTGATAGAGACTGGTTGTAGTATTACTATAGTATCTGATGAGTGATAGAGACTGGTTACAGTATTACTATAGTATCTGAGGGGGGACAGAGAATGGTTGTAGTATTACTATAGTATGTGAGGAGTGATAGAGACTGGTTACAGTATTACTATAGTATCTGAGGGGTGATAGAGACTGGTTGTAGTATTACTATAGTATCTGAGGGGTGATAGAGACTGGTTGGTACATCAGTAATACTATAGTATCTAAGGGGTGATAGAGACTGGTTGGTACATCAGTAATACTATAGTATCTGAGGAGTGATAGAGACTGGTTGGTACATCAGTAATACTATAGTATCTGAGGGGTGATAGAGAATTGTTGGTACATCAGTAATACTATAGTATCTGAGGGGTGATAGATAATGGTTGATACATCAGTAATACTATAGTATCTGAGGGGTGATAGAGACTGGTCGGTACATCAGTAATACTATAGTATCTGAGGAGTGATAGAGACTGGTTGGTACATCAGACGTTAATGGTTATCTGTAGGAGCCAGATGGCTTTGGGATGTGCTGAGTGGACGGGAGGAAGTCACAGGATTGCTATAGGGGGTACAGGTGGAGAGCTTTGGATTAGGCATCAAGGGGGTTGAGGTCAGGTCCACCTCAAGGGGAATGGTTTATTAATCGTATCACTTCCTCTTCCTGGCGAACCATAACAGATGTAAAGGGTTGGAGAGAAGGAGGAGAGCATCTAAACTGGAGTATATATACTGTGTTGGTGGAAACATGTTTTGTCTAATGTATTGATCCTCTGGGAGAATTAACTTGGTTAATCTTTCATAATGTCCGCTGAGTTTCTGGGAGAATTAACTTGGTTAATCTTTCATAATGTCCGCTGAGTTTCTGGGAGAATTAACTTGGTTAATCTTTCATAATGTCCGCTGAGTTTCTGGGAGAATTAACTTGGTTAATCTTTCATAATGTCCGCTGAGTTTCTGGGAGAATTAACTTGGTTAATCTTTCATAATGTCCGCTGAGTTTATTACTCTGAGAATTAGAACCTAACACATGTAACTCTGGCAGAGTTTTTTTTTTCTTTCTGATCAGGTGATGTGGTCAGGAATGATTCCTAACCCCTACTACGGTACCTACTCCAGACTGTTCACAGTAGACCTGGAGTTGGGTTATAGAAGAATTCCTTTCAGGATATGACATGATTGCTTTATATCCTATAGTGCTGAAAGACCTCGTGTTGATCCCGGTGCACACCAAGCCTGAAGACTCTGTGAAGGAATTGGATGAGCTGTACGACGTGGTTAAAGTAGTGAAGAGGAAATGGAAGACTGATGTAGGTTTACTCACTAAATGCTCACCTGGGTACACACACTTCTTATTCTGAAAGTTAAGGTTCACTGACACTTTAAGCTTCAAATAGTTTCCACTCATTTGTAGTTTATAACTGTGTATATAAGTAGCTAATAAGGTATTTATTATGTCTTATTAGTCATATATTACACCTAAATTAAGTGTTTTCTTATTCAAACATTGTCATGTGCTACTGGAAAATCCTTTTAAAACCTCCTTGTTAGCCATAATAAAGACATATTAGTATCTAATAAAGAGCAAGTTACACAGGAACAATATTCTTAGTAAGCTGTCTCAATGTGGGACTACTAAGGACATAGAACATATAATGTGTTCTGTGTTCTAAAGTGTAACGAAAGATAACGCTTTAGAACAGGGAACACATATTGAGGTACTATGACCTTATTAGTTCCACATTGAGAACGCTCACTAAGTCTGTTTCTTGTGTAATTTGCTCTTTATTAAATACTTTATCATGGCCAACAATGAGGTTATTAAGTAAGCTGTGACTTATACGGTTTGATTAAGAAAACCCTTAATTAAGTTATAATATATGACTAATAAGACATAATAAAGGCCTTATTTGGCTACTTATATACACACTTATACACTACAAATGAATAGCTAGCACCTTAAAAAGTGTTATCCATTTTTTTATCACAACATTATATCATTGTTGACAACATTTAGCTTAAAATCAAGAGAATATAGAAGTAATTTTAAAAAATATATATTTTGTTTTATTTCTTTGTATATTCTTTATTATTTTCCTTAAAAAAAAGTTATTATTTAAAAACATATATATATATATATATTCATAAAAATACTTTAGTGTGGTGTCACTGTTTGTGTCTCTGGCAGAACATCATGATCCTGGGCGATTTCAATGCGGACGGAAGTTATGTCACCAAGAAAGGCATGACAAATATCCGTATCCGTAGTGACAAGAAGTTTCACTGGGTGATTGGAGACGATGTGGACACCACAGCCAACACTAGCAACGACCACACCTACGACAGGTAGACCTACTCCAAATAGGTTATAGACTCAAGGTGTACGACAAAAAGGTTATGAATTGGATCAAATACATCAAATATGGTCCTCAATATAATCCTTTCTCAAAAATGTTATCCAAAAGAACCCTATGAAATTAATGGAAATGGTTCATTGTTAAGCAAAGTTTTATAAACATATATGTTCAATATTGCAAACAGGACCTCTGAAGACACATATCATCATGTTATTTCTTTAGCCATTGTGGAATATGTTTGTTTCCTTTGCTTCCTATCAGGATTGTGATGTACGGGGATGACATGTTGGAGGCGATGGTCCCCAACTCAGCCAAACCCTTCAACTACCACAAAGCCTTTCACTTATCTGAAGCTATGGTACGTCATATTTAATCTTTCAGCCATCTGTTTTCCATCTTGGACTAAAAACATTTTCAATTGAGATGTTTTTTTTTATAGTGTTTTTAGGGAATCCCTTACTACATAAATATTTCACTCCCTCAAATGATGCAGGCTTTGAGTATCAGTGACCACTACCCTGTAGAGGTGGAGCTGACGACGGCTGAAACTGTACCACAGAAGAAAGAGGAAAAAGAGATAGAGGAAGTAGAGTCTCCCAGTGTAAACCCAATACCACGGAAGAAGAAAAGACTCGTGAGAAAGTTAATAGTGAAGTCAAAACAAGCCTAGAAATGCCTACATTTATATAAATAATTATATTCTGTTTCTGTTTGTTTCAAATGTTTCAAGTGCTTTACTTAATAAAGACCTACATGCAATATTCTATGCAGGACATTTTATTTTACGATAAAACATTTTCTAAGTAAACCAATCCAAGTTGTCTGTTTATCTTCATTAGAAAATATATTTTCAACATAGAAATAGGTCACAAAAAAAAATCAACTGGCTAACAACACAGTGTGAAACTGATGCAGCTACAGGGCTTGTTTGTGAGTGTATTCTAACCACACTTCTGGTGGTTGACAGTGCTGCATATAGTGTACTGTAATGTACTACAGCAGACACTGCTCAGCAGGATGGAGAGAGATGACACCGTTTCTCCAAGGAGTTACCATGGAATTGTGGGCCGGTCCGCAAACAGGACAGACCTGTTTACACACTCAGCTCAGAAAGACAATCTGGACACTGCTCTAATATCTTGTATAATGAGATATAAACTCATGAGATATAAAAAAATAAACATCCCTTTTTCAGGACCCTGTCTTTCAAAGATAATTCATAAAAATCTAAATAACTTCACAGCTCTTCATTGTAAAGGGTTTAAACACTGTTTCCCTGCTTGTTCAATGAACCATAAACAATTAATGAACATGCACCTGTGGAACGGTCGTTAAGGCACTAACAGCTTACAGACGGTAGGCAATGAAGGTCACAGTTATGAAAACATAGGACACTAAAGAGGCCTTTTTACTGACTCTGAAAAACACCAAAAGAAAGATGCCCAGGGTCCCTGCACATCTGTGGCCAGGGCAATAAATTGCAATGTCCATACTGTGACACGCCTAAGACAGCACTACAGGGAGACAGGATGGACAGCTGACCGCCCTCGTAGTGGCAGACCACGTGTAACAACACCTGCACAGGATCGGGACAGGTACAGGATGGCAACAACTGCCTGAGATATATCAGGAACGCACAATCCCTCCATCAGTGCTCAGACTGTCCGCAATAGGCTGAGAGTGGCTGGACTGAGGGCTTGTAGGCCTGTTGTAAGGCAGGTCCTCACCAGACATCACCAGCAACAACGTTGCCTATGGGCACAAACCCACCGTCGCTGGACCAGACAAGACTGGCAAAAAGTGCTCTTCATTGACGAGTCGCGGTTTTGTCACACCAGGGGTAATGGTCGGATTCGCGTTTATCACGAAGGAATCAGCATTACACCGAGGCCTGTACTCTGGAGCGGGATCGATTTGGAGGTGGAGAGTCCGTCATGGTCTGGGGCGGTGTGTCACAGCATCATCGGACTGAGCTTGTTGCCATTACAGGCAATCTCAACACTGTGCGTTACAGGGAAGACATCCTCCTCCCTCATGTGGTACCCTTCCTGCAGGCTCATCCTGACATGACCCTCCAGCATGACAATACCACCAGCCATACTGTTCGTTCTGTGCGTGATTAACTGCAAGACAGGAATGTCAGTGTTCTGCCATGGCCAGCTGTCACGCCCTGACCATAGAGAGCTTTTTATTTTCTATGTTGGTTAGGTCGGGGTGTGACTAGAGTGGGTAATCTAGGTAATTATATTTCTATGTTGGCCTGGTATGGTTCCCAATCAGAGGCAGCTGTTTATCGTTGTCTCTGATTGGGGATCATATTTAGGCAGCCATTTTCCCCTTTGTGTTTTGTGGGATCTTGACTTTGTATAGTTGCCTGTTAGCACTATAACAGCTTCACGTTTTGTTTTGTGCATTTATTGTTTTCTTTGAGTTTCACGTCATAATAAAGAGGATGGAAGCATTACCACGCTGCATCTTGGTCCACTCTTTATGACGATCGTGACACCAGCGAAGAGCCGGATCTCAATCCCATTGAGTGCGTCTGGGACCTGTTGGGTTGGAGGGTGAGGGCTAGGGCCATTCCCCCCATAAATGTCCGGGAACTTGCAGGTGCCTTGGTAGAAGAGTGAGGTAACATCTCAAAGCAAGAACTGGCAAATCTGGTGCAGTGCATGTGGAGGAGATGCACTGCAGTACTTAATGCAGCTGGTGGCCACATCAGATACTGACTGTTACTTTTGATTTTGACACCCCCCCCCCTCAGGGACACATTATTCAATTTCTGTTAGTCACATGTCTGTGGAACTTGTTCAGTTTATGTCAAAGTTGTTGAATCTTGTTATGTTCATACAAATATTTACACATAAGTAAGTTAAGTTAAATTTGCTGAAAATAAACGCAGTTGACAGTGAGGACGTTTCTTTTTATGCTGAGTTTATATGACAAAACATAAATTATTGTAGCCAGAAATAGTGAACTTAACTTACAGCTGTAAGTCGCTTGGGGTATGTCTCTATCAGTTTTGCACGCTCGAGCTCAGTGAGGTTGGATGGAGAGCATTTGTGAACAGCAGTTTTCTGTTCTTTCCACAGATTCTCGATTGGATTCAGGTCTGGACTTTGACATGGCCATTCTAACACCTGGATATATTTATTTTTGAACCATTCCATTGTAGATTATGCTTTATGTTTTGGATCATTGTCTTGTTGGAAGACAAATCTCCGTCCCAGTCTCAGGTCTTTTGCAGACCATCAGGTTTTCTTCCAGAATGGTCCTGTATTTGGCTCCATCCATCTTCCCATCAATTTTAACCATCTTCCCTGTCCCTGCTGAAGAAAAGCAGGCCCAAACCATGATGCTACCACCACCATGTTTGACAGTGGGAATGGTGTGTTCAGGGTGATGAGCTGTGTTGCTTTTACGCCAAACATAACGTTTTGCATTGTTGCCAAAAAGTTAAATTTTGGTTTCATCTGACCAAAGCACCTTCTTCCACATGTTTGGTGTGTCTCCCAGGTGGCTTGTGGCAAACTTTAAACGACACTTTTTATGGATATCTTTAAGAAATGGCTTTCTTGCCACTCTTCCATAAAGGCCAGATTTGTGCAATATACGACGGATTGTTGTCCTATGGACAGAGTCTCCCACCTCAGCTGTAGATCTCTGCAGTTCATCCAGAGTGATCATGGGCCTCTTGGCTGCATCTCTGATCAGTCTTCTCCTTGTATGAGCTGAAAGTTTAGAGGGACGGCCAGGTCTTGGTAGATTTGCAGTGGTCTGATACTCCTTCCATTTCAATATTATCGCTTGCACAGTGCTCCTTGGGATGTTTAAAGCTTGGGAAATCTTTTTGTGTCCAAATCCAGCTTTAAACTTCTTCACAACAGTATCTCGGACCTGCCTGGTGTGTTCCTTGTTCTTCATGATGCTCTCTGCGCTTTTAACGGACCTCTGAGACTATCACAGTGCAGGTGCATTTATACAGAGACTTGATTACACACAGGTGGATTGTATTTATCATCATTAGTCATTTAGGTCAACATTGGATCATTCAGAGATCCTCACTGAACTTCTGGAGAGAGTTTGCTGCACTGAAAGTAAAGGGGCTGAATAATTTTGCACGCCCAATTTTTCAGTTTTTGATTTGTTAAAAAAGTTTGAAATATCAGATAAATGTCATTCCACTTCATGATTGTGTCCCACTTGTTGTTGATTCTTCACAAAAAAATACAGTTTTATATCTTTATGTTTGAAGCCTGAAATGTGGCAAAAGGTCGCAAAGTTCAAGGGGGCCGAATACTTTCGCAAGGCACTGTAGCTAATCAAAACAAAAAAAGTGCTATTGTGCTACGCAGCTGGAAGGAGGGAGGAGAGGGAGAGAGAGAGAGAGGGGAGGGAGAGAGAAAATAGAGAGGGAGAAAGAGGGGGAGAGAGAGAGAGGGGGGAGGGAGAGAGAAAATAGAGAGGGAGAAAGAGGGGGAGAGAGAGAGAGGGAGGGGGAGGAAAATAGAGAGAGAAAAGAGAGAGGGAGGGAAAGAGGGGAGAGAGAGAGAGGGGGGGGGAGAGAGAAAATAGAGAGGGAGAAAGAGGGGGGGAGAGAGGGTTCCCAGTGAATACCATTGTAAATACAACCCATATTTATGTTTATTTATTTTCCCTTTTATACTTTAACTATTTGCAAATCATTATAACACTGTATATAGACACATTACATTTGAAATGTCTCTATAATGTTTACTGTACATTTTTTATTTCACATTTGTTTATTATCTATATAACTTGCTTTGTCAATATAAATGTATGTTTCCCATGCCAATAAAGCCCTTTCAATTGAAATTGAGAGGGAGAGAGAGAGGTGGAGGAGAGAGGAGGAACCGAGACAGGCAGTGTGGGGCCATGAAGAGGAGAAAGTTGAACGGGTTGTCTAACTGGTTCCGCAGAGTGAGAATAACATAACCACCCCCACCCTGAGGAAGAGGACTTTATAAGGAGGGCAGAACACCTGAGACAACTCACTGAGGTCAGATAGCCCCGCTGCTGTCCTGTCCTCTTCTACAGCATCATTTTAATTCTCACTCGTCTCCGTCTGTGATTCTCACGTGTCTCCATCTCTCTGTCTGTGACTCTCCCTCCACCTCTCTGTCTGTGATTCTCACGTGTCTCCATCTCTCTGTCTGTGACTCTCCCTCCACCTCTCTGTCTGTGATTCTCACGCGTCTCCATCTCTCCGTCTGTGACTCTCCCTCCACCTCTCTGTCTGTGACTCTCCCTCCACCTCTCTGTCTGTGACTCTCCCTCCACTCTCCCTCCATCTCTCCGTCTGTGACTCTCCCTCCACCTCTCCATCTCCCCTTCCACCATGAGCCTGAGGTCCAAGCGTATCAGCAGCTCCAGTGACTCTGTGCGGAGACACAGCGGGGGCTTCGGTGGCATGTCCCTGGGTAGCAGCTCTCTGTACGCGGGGGGCTCAAACGGCCACCACAGCAGTCCTTTCCACTCAGTCTCTGTCAACAGGAGCCTGCTGGCCCCCCTTAACCTGGAGATCGACCCCAACCTACAGGTGACGCGCATCCATGAGAAAGAGCAGATCAAGGGCCTCAACAACCGATTCGCATCCTTCATCGATAAGGTATGTAGTCATCACTGAGAATTATTAGGTTATATCCCAATGTTTATACTAGCATACAGCTTTAATTGCTTGCCCAATACATTCATTCAATGATTTTTTTTTTTTTTTTTTAACCTTTATTTAACTAGGCAAGTCAGTTAAGAACAAATTCTTATTTACAATGACGGTCAAACCCGTAAACTCCCCAAACCCGGACGACGCTGGGCCAATTGTGCGCCGCCCTATGGGACTCCCAATCACGGCTGGTTGTGAGTGATACAGCCTGGAATCGAACCAGGGTGTCTGTAGTGACACCTCTAGGACTGAGATGCAGTGCCTTAGAACGCTGCGCCCCTCGGGAGCCCCTACTACAACAAGCTACTTCGGTTTTAGTTATCATCATATAACATCATCATCACCACTCAGGAGCCCCTACTACACAAGCTAATCATCACCACTCAGGAGCCCCTACTACACAAGCTAATCATCACCACTCAGGAGCCCCTACTACACAAGCTAATCATCACCACTCAGGAGCCCCTACTACACAAGCTAATCATCACCACTCAGGAGCCCCTACTACACAAGCTAATCATCACCACTCAGGAGCTACTACTACAACAAGCTACTTCGGTTTTAGTTATCATCATATAACATCATCATCACCACTCGTTGTAGGTATGTAAATTGGGTCTGAAATGCAAATGTACACCAGCAGTATTTTTTTGAGAATTGGGGGTGCCACACAGCAGTAAACCTGTTTAGTATATATATATATATATATATATATATATATATATATATATAGATATATATACAAAAGTATGTGGACACCCCTTCAAATTAGTGGATTTGGCTATTTCAGCCACACACGTTGCTGACAGGTGTATAAAATCGAGCATGCAGCCATGCAATCTCCATAGACAAACATTGGCAGTAGAATGGTCTGTACTGAAGAGCCCAGTGACATTCAACTTGGCACCGTCATAGAATGCCACCTTTCCAACAAGTCGGTTCGTCAAATTTCTGTCCTGCTAGAGCTGCCCCTGGTCAACTGTAAGTGCTGTTATTGTGAAGTGGAAACGTCTAGGAGCATCAACAGGCTCAGCTTGCGAAGTGATAGGTCAAACAAGCTCACAGAACTGGACCGCCGTGCAACACTCACTACCGATTTCCAACATCAGCACAATACGTGTTTGTCGTGTAAAGCTCTCAGCCATATTGGACACTGGATCGATGGAAATGCGGATATCAGTTTGACTTGAGCTAAACCATGAAAACAAAAGTCACCTGCTCTTTCACAGCCGTGGTCACTGATACACGACTCAGCTTGCATTACAATTCCCCTTTCTCACGGAGTGGGTAACAGAGTCACAATAGAGGCTTTGTGTCTGTTCTACGCTACGGATCACCAGCCAATACAGCTCTGGGTTTCCTGTAATAACAAGCTCCTATTCCTCTCAGAAGGTAGCCTGGACCTGAGATATCTTGACACAAATCATGCCCTAATGGTGTGATTCACTTGGAATGCAAAGTCCATTTAAAGACGTCAAATAATAAGTCAAATACATTTAAAGACATCAAATGACAAGTCAAATATATTTAAAGACATCAAATGACAAGTCAAATACATTTAAAGACATCAAATAGGTCAAATACATGTAAAGTCCTATGTCCTATTTCTCTCAGCTCGGTGGTAACCTGATAAAGAAAACAGGTCAGACGTGGCGTGATCATCCGGAAGATTCCCTGAAGTGTTTTTGGAAGGGAGCTTTTGTGTTGATCGCAGACGGACAACGGGAAGAGAATTACTGAGACCTTGGGCTTGAAATAGATCCTAGAGAGATCTCAGTCAGTTGTAGCTGTTAATAAAACCAGAATAATTCACTTAACATGCAAGCACTGTTGTCTACAGTGTTATCCATTGTAATATAGTCTGGGGAGATTGCTTCAGATTGCTTCTGATTGCTTCAAAGGTCTATTAATTAAACAGACCACTCCAAGCCCATACATTACTGCAGAAAAAATGTTTGGAAAGTAAAGGGCCTCAATGACATATCAAGACAAAAATATTGTAGCAATTTGAGGTGGCTAGTCCAACCAGGACTTGGACCCAGGTCCCTGCGACTGTCAGTCCAGACTTAAGCCATTACACCAAGGGGTGTAGAACCAAGACAGCGTCTTGTACCAAGGTCTCTATTAAAGTTTCTACAATGTATATGTATAGTGGACTACACTCAACATCTTCCTCCCGATGCTCCCTGATGCTTCCTGATGCTCCCTGATGCTTCCCGATGCTCCCTGATGCTTCCTGATGCTTCCTGATGCTCCCTGATGCTTCCCGATGCTCCCTGATGCTTCCCGATTCTCCCTGATGCTTCCTGATGCTTCCCGATGCTTCCTGATGCTTCCCGATGCTCCCTGATGCTTCCCGATTCTCCCTGATGCTTCCTGATGCTTCCGATGCTTCCCGATGCTTCCTGATGCTTCCCGATTCTCCCTGATGCTTCCCGATGCTTCCCTGATGCTCCCTGATGCTTCCTGATGCTCCCTGATGCTTCCTGATGCTCCCTGATGCTTCCTGATGCTCCCTGATGCTCCCTGATGCTTCCTGATGCTTCCTGATGCTTGGACTGTTGCGACTATTTCATCAGCTACGGGCTTTTCTCTCTCCTCCCTTTTAGGTGTGTTTCCTGGAGCGGCAGAATAAGGTGTTAGAGACTAAGTTTGACCTGCTGCACGGTAAGCAGACGGGCCGCTCCAACATCGAGCCGCTGTTTGAGGCCTACATGGCCAACATGCGTTGCCAAATGGACCTGGTGAACAACGACAAGACCAAGCTGGACGGAGAGCTGAGGAACATGCAGGGTCTGGTGGAGGACTTCAAACACAAGTAGGAGCCTGCCTGGAGAGAGGGAGGGAGGGAGGGAGGGAGGGAGGGATGGAGGGAGGTAGGGAGGGAGGGGGGGAGGGAGGGAGGGAGGAGGGAGGGAGGGAGGGAGGGAGGAGGGAAGGAGGGAGGGGGGAAGGGAGGGAGGGAGGGAAGGAGGGAGGGAGGGAGGGAGGGAGGGACATGCAGGGGCTGGTGGGGGACTTCAACCACAAAAAGTCTCAGTAGCCTTAAACAGATTTGTAAGCAATTGAGACAGAGCCAACCTGTTTATTAAACCCTAAATGATGTTTGCCAGAACCTTGCGTCCATGACCTAATTCAATATCTGGTCACCTGTTCTTCTTACCTAGATACGAAGATGAGATCAACAAGAGAAATAATCTGGAGAACGAATTTGTGATCCTGAAAAAGGTGAGAACATCACAGTTCCTCAGTGACACCTGATTTGTGTTTTAATGGTGCGGTCTCTGAAGTCCAACGTACATGTCTTCTGGACTACAATACCATACTGTACCATACAACTTGATGTTGTAATCAGTGATACAGTGCAGCACCATGGGAGTGAGGGTGAGTTATTAAACAAGCACTGCAGAGGAAAAAAGACACAGCAAGGCAGAGACAACAATAGCTAGTATGAGCAAACCTACCCCACCTTCTACGAGATGAAAAAACGTTAAGCTCGTAAGATATCATATCACCACTGAACAAGAACTGAGCGTGCGGTGTGTAGGGGAGACAGAGAAAATCTCAACCAACCACGATCAAAGCCAATTTCAACCTAACTCAAAGCTTTGCAATTAAACTTTTGCAATCCGTCTAAATTGTTCCTGGTATGTTTCGCCAAACAGTGGTAGCTACATTTGAGTCATTTAGCAGACGCTCTTATCCAGGTCAATTTGGATTAAGTGCCTCGCTCAAGGGCACATCGGCAGATGTTTCACCTAGTCGGCTCAGGGAATCAAACCAGCGACCTTTTGGTTACTGACCCAATGCTCTTAACCGCTAGCCTACGAGTAACTACAGTTTGTTGTCCTTTCAGGATGTGGACTCAGCGTACCTGGTGAAGGCAGACCTGGAAAACAAGGGAGGAGCTCTGACTGATGAGATAAACTTCCTCAGGTCCATCTATGAGGAGGTAAGGTCACTACTGTATATACTGTATTTACAATACAATACAATATATTACAATACAATACAATATATTACAATACAATATAGTACAATACAATATATTACAATACAATACATTACAATACAATATATTACAATACAAAACAATATATTACAATGCAATACATTACAATACATTACAATACATTACAATACATTACAATATATTACAATACAATATAGTACAATACAATACATTACAATACATTACAATATATTACAATACAATATAGTACAATACAATATATTACAATACAATACATTACAATACAATATATTACAATACAAAACAATATATTACAATGCAATACATTACAATACATTACAATACATTACAATATATTATAATACAATATAGTACAATACAATACATTACAATACATTACAATATATTACAATACAATACAATATATTACAATACATTACAATACATTACAATACATTACAATATATTACAATACATTACAATATATTACAATATATTACAATACATTACAATACATTACAATATATTACAATACATTACAATACATTACAATATATTACAATACATTACAATACATTACAATACATTACAATATATTACAATACATTACAATATATTACAATATATTACAATACATTACAATACATTACAATATATTACAATACATTACAATACATTACAATATATTACAATACATTACAATATATTACAATACATTACAATACATTACAATACATTACAATATATTACAATATATTACAATACATTACAATACAATATATTACAATACATTACAATATATTACAATACATTACAATACATTACAATACATTACAATATATTACAATACATTACAATACATTACAATACATTACAATATATTACAATACATTACAATATATTACAATACATTACAATATATTACAATACATTACAATACATTACAATACATTACAATACATTACAATATATTACATTACATTACAAAACAATACATTACATTACAATACATTACAATATATTACAATACAATACAATACAATACATTACATTACAATACAATATGTTACAATACATGACAATATATTACAATACAATACAATATATTACAATACAATATCTTCCAATACA
>NC_088410.1:96574349-96621585 GCF_034236695.1 Oncorhynchus nerka | reverse complement strand
CATTACAATACAATATCTTCCAATACAATATATTACAATACAACACAATATATTACAATACAATACATTACAATACAATATCTTCCAATACAATATATTACAATACAACACAATATATTACAATACAATATATTACAATACAATACATTACAATGCAATACTATATTACAATACAATATATTACAATACAATATATTACAATACAATATATTGCAATACAATGCAATATAATATATTACAATACAATGCAATATAATAGATTACAATACAATATATTACAATACAACACAATATATTACACTACAATATATTACAATACAATACATATTACAATACAATGTATTACAATACAAAATAATACCATACAATATAGTACAATACAATACATTATAATACAACACAATATATTACAATACAATATAATATCTTACAATACAAAATATTACAATACAAAATATTACAATACATTATAATACAATACAATATATTACAATATAATATATTACCATACAATATATTACAATACAATATAATATCTTACAATACAAAATATTACAATACAAAATATTACAATATAATATATTACCATACAATATATTACAATACAATAGAATATATTACAATACAATTTATTACAATACAATACAATATATTTCAATACAATACAATATTTTACAATACAAAATATTACAATACAATATAATATATTACAATACAATATTTTACAATACAATACAATGTATAACAATACAATATAATATATTACAATACAAAATATTACCATACAATATAGTACAATACATTACAATATATTACAATACAATATATTACATTACAATATATTACAATACAATACAATATATTACAATATATTACAATACAATACAATACAATATATTACAATATATTACAATACAATACAATACAAAATATTACAATACAATATATTACAATATAATATAATATATTACAATACAATACAATATATTACAATACAAAATATCACCAAACAATATAGTACAATACAATACAATATATTACAATACAATATATTACATTACAATATATTACAATACAATACACAAGTAGCCCTGTATGGCGCAGGCAGTTGGTGAAAGGTTGTAGGTTCAAATTCGTCAAGGGGCGGCAGGGTAGCCTAGTGGTTCGAGCATTTGACTAATAACCAGAAGGTTGCAAGTTCAAACCCCCGAGCTGACAAGGTACAAGTCTGTCGGTCTGCCCCTGAACAGGCAGTTAACCCCACTGTTCCTAGGCCGTCATTGAAAATAAGAATTTGTTCTTAACTCACTTGCCAGGTTAAATAAAGGTATAAAAAAGGATCACATACAAAAGAAATGTATAAAAACACTGTACTGTTAGAATGTTTGTTTCCATCCAGGAGCTGCGTGAGATGCAGGCCAGCATCAGGGACACCTCTGTGGTGGTGCAGATGGACAACAGGCGAGACCTCAACATGGACCAGATAGTGGCTGACGTCAAGGCTCAGTACGAAGACATTGCTACCAAAAGCCGAGAGGAGGCTGAGATGTGGTACAAATCCAAGGTGAACAACAGTTGACTATTCTAGGATTTAAGTGGTTAAAAAGAGGATTTTTTTGTCTTACTACATTGAAATCAATATTATATTACAATACAATACATTACAATATCTTAAAATACAATACAAGATATAACAATACAATATATTACATACAATATATTACAATACAATACAATACAATACAATACATTACAATATCTTAAAATACAATACAATATACTACTGAGCCATAGTTGCTGGAACCATTCAGCCAGGCTAGACCAAAGAGTGGAATGATAGCTAAACAGACTGGTTGCCAGGCTAGACCAAGGAGTGGAATGTTAGCTAAACAGACTGGTTGCCAGGCTAGACCAAGGAGTGGAATGTTAGCTAAACAGACTGGTAGCCAGGCTAGACCAAGGAGTGGAATGTTAGCTAAACAGACTGGTAGCCAGGCTAGAACAAGGAGTGGAAGGATAGCTACACAGACTGGTTGCCAGCCTAGACCAAGGAGTGGAATGATAGCTAAACAGACTGGGTAGACCAAGGAGTGGAAGGCCAGACTGGTTGCCAGCCTAGACCAAGGAGTGGAATGATAGCTAAACAGACCAAGGAGTGGAAGGATAGCTAAACAGACTGGTTAGCCAGGCTAGACCAAGGAGTGCTAGACCAAGGAGTGGAAGGATAGCTAAACAGACTGGTTGCCAGCCTAGACCAAGGAGTGGAATGATAGCTAAACAGACTGGTTGCCAGGCTAGACCAAGGAGTGGAAGGATAGCTAAACAGACTGGTAGCCAGGCTAGACCAAGGAGTGGAATGATAGCTAAACAGACTGGTAGCCAGGCTAGACCAAGGAGTGGAATGACAGCTAAACAGACTGGTAGCCAGGCTAGACCAAGGAGTGGAATGACAGCTAAACAGACTGCTAGACCAAGGAGTGGAATGACAGCTAAACAGACTGGTAGCCAGGCTAGACCAAGGAGTGGAATGACAGCTAAACAGACTGGTAGCCAGGCTAGACCAAGGAGTGGAATGACAGCTAAACAGACTGGTAGCCAGGCTAGACCAAGGAGTGGAATGTTAGCTAAACAGACTGGTTGCCAGGCTAGACCAAGGAGTGGAATGACAGCTAAACAGACTGGTAGCCAGGCTAGACCAAGGAGTGGAATGTTAGCTAAACAGACTGGTTGCCAGGCTAGACCAAGGAGTGGAAGGATAGCTAAACAGACTGGTTGCCAGGCTACAAGACAAGTGGTCTCAGGACCATTAAGTAATGTGTCATGTTCTTTTCCCTCAGTTTAACCAGATGGCCGTCCAGGCCATGCAGTACGGAGACGAGCTGAGGAACACCAAGGGAGAGATAGCAGAAATCAACCGCCTGATCGGCCGTCTGCAGAGTGAGATAGAAGCTGTCAAAAGACTGGTAGTTTGTTCACTTATTCAACTCAGTTCACTTATGGTTCGGACCGCTTTGAGGCACGGTAATATCACACAATGGATGCAGCACCCTGTTGGATGGGATCTACTTTATGGGATAAAAGATTCAGAAGCTATGCCACGGAGTGTTGCTGCTAAGACCGTATATATGCCATTCGGTGTGATGAGGCTTGACGGGGCAGTATTTTCACGTTCGGATGAAATGCATGCCCAAATTCAACTGCGTGCTACTCATCTCCAGAATATAACATATGCATAGTATTAGTAGATTTGGATAGAAAACACTCTGAAGTTTCTAAGACTGTTTGAATCATGTCTGTGAGTATAACAGAACTTATTTAGCAGGCGAAACCCCGAGCACAAACCATTCAGATTTTTTTTTTGGTCACTCTCTTTTCAATAGGTTTTCATTGGGAATCTCGATTTCTAAGGGACCTTCTTGCAGTTCCAATCGCTTCCACTGGATGTCAACAGTCTTTGGAAATTGGTTGAGGTTTTTCCTTTGTGTAATGAAGAAGTACAGCCATCTTGAACGAGAGTCACTTGAAGTGTACTGTTAGATAGAGGTGTGTGACCAGAAAGTATGCTACAGTTTGTTTTCCTCCTGTATTGAACACAGATCATCCCGTCTTCAATTTTATCGATTATTTACGTAAACAAATACCTAAAGTTGTATTACAAAAGTAGTTTGAAATGTTTTGGCAAAGTTTACAGGTAACTTTTGAGCTATTTTGTAGTCACCGGTTGGAACCAGTGTTTATCTGGATCAAACGCGACAAATAAATGTCCATTTTGGATATATATTGACGGAATTAATCGAACAAAAGGACCATTTGTGATGTTTATGGGACATATAGGAGTGCCAACAGAAGAAGCTCGTCAAAGGTAAGGCATGAATTATATTTTTATTTCTGCGTTTTGTGTCGCGCCTGCAGGGTTGAAATATGTTTTCTCTCTTTGTTTACGGAGGTGCTATCCTCAGATAATAGCATCGTTTGCTTTTCTCTCTTTGTTTACGGAGGTGCTATCCTCAGATAATAGCATCGTTTGCTTCTCTCTCTTTGTTTACGGAGGTGCTATCCTCAGATAATAGCATCGTTTGCTTCTCTCTCTTTGTTTACGGAGGTGCTATCCTCAGATAATAGCATCGTTTGCTTCTCTCTCTTTGTTTATGGAGGTGCTATCCTCAGATAATAGCATCGTTTGCTCTCTCTTTGTTTACGGAGGTACTATCCTCAGATAAAGCCTTTTTGAAATCTGACATGTTGGCTGGATTCATAAAGCAAGTGTATGGAGGTGCTATCCTCAGATAATAGCTTTCTTTGCATGCCTTTTTGTTGACATGTTGGCTTTCATGCTTTAAAATGTGTTGATTTCATGAAAATTGGATTTTTCCCAGGTGGGACGCTACCGTCCCACATATCCCAGAGAGGTAAGCAAGTACTGACATGGACTTAATGCAGCCGTAACCCTGGTGTTGATGTCACATGGCGAGCCGACCTGGTGAACCAGATAGCCGAGGCTGAGAGGCCGGGGGGGAGCTGTCTGTGGAAGTGGCGAAGTCTCTAACCTAACCTAACTCTAACTATACATATCTATAATGTAGCGAGCCAACCTGGAGGACCAGATAGCCGAGGCTGAGGGCCGCGGGGAGCTGGCTGTGAAGGAGGCCAAGTCCAAGATGAGAGATCTGGAGGATGCTCTGCAGAGGGCCAAGCAGGACATGGTCAGGCAGCTCAGAGAGTACCAAGACCTGATGAACATCAAGCTGGCCCTGGACATAGAGATAGCCACCTACAGAAAACTACTGGAGGGAGAGGAGGACAGGTAAGGAGGGGGAGGACAGGTATGGAGGGAGAGGGCAGGTATTGGGGGGGGTATGGAGGGAGAGGAGAACAGGTATGGAGGGGGATGAGGACAGGTGTGGAGGGAGAGGACAGGTATGGGGGGTAGGTATGGAGGGAGAGGAGGACAGGTATGAAGGGGGAGGACAGGTAGGGGGAGGACAGGTATGAAGAAGGGGGAGGACAGGTATGGAGGGAGAGGACAGGTATGGAGGGAGAGAACAGGTGTAGAGAGAGGAGGACAGGTAAGGGGGAGGACAGGTATGGAGGGGGAGGAGGACAGGCATGGAGGGAGTGGACAGGTATGGAGGGAGTGGACAGGTATGGAGGGAGAGGAGGACAGGTATGGAGGGAGAGGAGGACAGGTATGGAGGGGGAGGATAGGTATGGAGGGAGAGGAGGACAGGTATGGAGGGAGAGGAGGACAGGTATGGAGGGAGAGGAGGACAGATGTGAAGGGGGAGGACAGGTATGGAGGGGGAGGACAGGTATGGAGGGAGAGGAGGACAGGTATGCAGGGGGAGGACAGGTATGGAGGGAGAGGACAGGTATGAAGGGGGAGGACAGGTATGAAGGGAGAGGACAGGTATGGAGGGAGAGGACAGGTATGAAGGGAGAGGACAGGTATGGAGGGAGAGGACAGGTATGAAGGGGGAGGACAGGTATGGAGGGAGAGGAGGACAGGTATGAAGGGGGAGGACAGGTATGGAGGGAGAGGACAGGTATGGAGGGAGAGGACAGGTATGAAGGGAGAGGAGAGGTATGGAGGGAGAGGACAGGTATGGAGGGAGAGGACAGGTATGGAGGGAGAGGACAGGTATGGAGGGAGAGGACAGGTATGAAGGGAGAGGACAGGTATGGAGGGAGAGGACAGGTATGGAGGGAGAGGACAGGTATGAAGGGAGAGGAGGACAGGTATTATTATAGACACACATTATACAGTATGTATGGTGTCTATAGGTTGAGGTTCTAAACAAGGACCGAACAATGTGTGAAAAGGATTATCTGCAATATTTTCCCAAGCTGAAGCAGCACACTTGTATCTATTTTTCTCTCAGGATTGGACATCAATCTATTCTCAACATCCAGTCAGTGTCCAACTACAGTAAGTAGTAAACTGTATGTACTACTGAAATAATTTCATCAGTGAATGTACTCTATTTAATGTTATCCGTTGACTAGAATGACACTAAATGCTGTATTTTTCAGACACACAGATCAGATGTTAGGCTCTAACCAATAGACTGCCACTGTTGTGTTCTGTCCAGGTTCTAACCAATAGACTGCCACTGTTGTGTTCTGTCCAGGTTCTAACCAATAGACTGCCACTGTTGTGTTCTGTCGTTCTGTCCAGGTTCTAACCAATAGACTGCCACTGTTGTGTTCTGTCCAGGTTCTAACCAATAGACTGCCACTGTTGTGTTCTGTCGTTCTGTCCAGGTTCTAACCAATAGACTGCCACTGTTGTGTTCTGTCCAGGTTCTAACCAATAGACTGCCACTGTTGTGTTCTGTCGTTCTGTCCAGGTTCTAGACTGCCACTGTCGTTCTGTCCAGGTTCTAACCAATAGACTGCCACTGTTGTGTTCTGTCGTTCTGTCCAGGTTCTAACCAATAGACTGCCACTGTTGTGTTCTGTCCAGGTTCTAACCAATAGACTGGCACTGTTGTGTTCTGTCGTTCTGTCCAGGCTCTAACCAATAGACTGCCACTGTTGTGTTCTGTCCAGGCTCTAACCAATAGACTGGCACTGATGTGTTCTGTCCAGGCTCTAACCAATAGACTGGCACTGTTGTGTTCTGTCCAGGCTCTAACCAATAGACTGGCACTGTTGTGTTCTGTCCAGGCTCTAACCAATAGACTGCCACTGTCGTTCTGTCCAGGTTCTAACCAATAGACTGCCACTGTTGTGTTCTGTCCAGGTTCTAACCAATAGACTGCCACTGTTGTGTTCTGTCCAGGCTCTAACCAATAGACTGCCACTGTTGTGTTCTGTCGTTCTGTCCAGGTTCTAACCAATAGACTGCCACTGTCGTTCTGTCCAGGTTCTAACCAATAGACTGCCACTGTTGTGTTCTGTCCAGGCTCTAACCAATAGACTGCCACTGTCGTTCTGTCCAGGCTCTAACCAATAGACTGCCACTGTTGTGTTCTGTCCAGGCTCTAACCAATAGACTGCCACTGTTGTGTTCTGTCGTTCTGTTCTCCACTGCCACTGTCGTTCTGTCCAGGTTCTAACCAATAGACTGCCACTGTTGTGTTCTGTCCAGGTTCTAACCAATAGACTGCCACTGTTGTGTTCTGTCGTTCTGTCCAGGTTCTAACCAATAGACTGCCACTGTTGTGTTCTGTTGTTCTGTCCAGGTTCTAACCAATAGACTGCCTCTGTTGTGTTCTGTTGTTCTGTCCAGGTTCTAACCAATAGACTGCCTCTGTTGTGTTCTGTTGTTCTGTCCAGGTTCTAACCAATAGACTGCCTCTGTTGTGTTCTGTTGTTCTGTCCAGGTTCTAACCAATAGACTGCCTCTGTTGTGTTCTGTTGTTCTGTCCAGGTTCTAACCAATAGACTGCCTCTCTGTGTTCTGTCCAGGTTCTGACTGCCACTGTTGTGTTCTGTTGTTCTGTCCAGGTTCTAACCAATAGACTGCCACTGTTGTGTTCTGTGTTCTAACCAATAGACTCTGTTGTTCTGTCCAGGTTCTAACCAATAGACTGCCACTGTTGTGTTCTGTGTTCTGTCCAGGTTCTAACCAATAGACTGCCACTGTTGTGTTCTGTGTTCTGTTCTGTTCTGTCCAGGCTCTAACCAATAGACTGCCACTGTTGTGTTCTGTGTTCTGTGCCAGGTTCTGTCCAGGTTCTAACCAATAGACTGCCACTGTTGTCCAGGTTTAACCAATAGACTGCCACTGTTGTGTTCTGTTCCAGGCTCTAACCAATAGACTGCCAGGTTCTAACCAATAGACTGCCACTGTTGTGTTCTGTCCAGGTTCTAACCAATAGACTGCCACTGTTGTGTTCTGTTCTGTTGTTCTGGTTCTAACCAATAGACTGCCACTGTTGTGTTCTGTCAGGTTCTAACCAATAGACTGCCACTGTTGTGTTCTGTTGTGTTAGACTGTCCAGGTTCTAACCAATAGACTGCCACTGTTCTTGTGTTCTAACCAATAGACTGCCACTGTGTTCTGTCCAGGTTCTAACCAATAGACTGCCACTGTTGTGTTCTGATTTCCAGGTTCTAACCAATAGACTGCCACTGTTGTGTTCTGTCCAGGTTCTAACCAATAGACTGCCACTGTTGTGTTCTGTCCAGGTTCTAACCAATAGACTGCCACTGTTGTGTTCTGTCCAGGTTCTAACCAATAGAACAGGCTCTAACCAATAGACTGCCACTGTTGTGTTCTGTCCAGGTTCTAACCAATAGACTGCCACTGTTGTGTTCTGTCCAGGTTCTAACCAATAGACTGCCACTGTTGTGTTCTGTCCAGGTTCTAACCAATAGACTGCCACTGTTGTGTTCTGTTGTTCTGTCCAGGTTCTAACCAATAGACTGTCACTGTTGTGTTCTGACTCACTGTTGTTCTCCAGGTCCAGACTGCCACTGTTGTGTTCTAACCAATAGACTGCCACTGTTGTGTTCTGTCCAGGTTCTAACCAATAGACTGTCACTGTTGTGTTCTGTCGTTCTGTCCAGGTTCTAACCAATAGACTGCCACTGTTGTGTTCTGTCGTTCTGTCCAGGTTCTAACCAATAGACTGCCGCTGTTGTGTTCTGTCCAGGTTCTAACCAATAGACTGCCACTGTTGTGTTCTGTCCAGGTTCTAACCAATAGACTGCCACTGTTGTGTTCTGTCCAGGTTCTAACCAATAGACTGCCACTGTTGTGTTCTGTCCAGGTTCTAACCAATAGACTGCCACTGTTGTGTTCTGTCCAGGTTCTAACCAATAGACTGCCACTGTTGTGTTCTGTCGTTCTGTCCAGGCTCTAACCAATAGACTGCCACTGTTGTTCTGTCGTTCTGTCCAGGTTCTAGGAGTTTCAGTAATGGATACCATAGCAGCTCCATCTCCCCTACACCCAAGCTGCTGATTAAAACAACTGAACAAAAAGACAGCTCCAGATTCAGCTCTCATTAAAAAACCCTGTCGGATCCTTCTGGCTGAGGGTGAAGAACCATTATATAAGACTTTATAACAGATCTATAGCAACTTTCTGGATTATTTTTGTCAATCTACATTCTGTAAAGAGCATGAGAGAATAACATAAGATCATGACATGTTAGATGTGTGTTTGTAGCTAGAGGAATATAAACATTTGGTTGTTCTTACTGTAAAGAAAATTAAAAAAAGATATGTATCAGTATATAAAAATATGAATTTCGAGAAACCGTTTGTCTTATTTGGTGCATACAGACTGCTATGCAACAGCTGGAATAGAGGTCAAAACCCATTGTAGTGAGACAGTAGACTAATAACAGCATCGTCCTCATGCAGCGAGTTAATGGTTCTTATAGGGTTAGGAAACAGGACACCACCAACTGGGTTTGGCTATCTACTTCCTGTGTCACAGGTGCATGCTGTAGACAGGGCTAATAGAGGTGATTTTCTACTGAACTTACTGAGAGAGTTCTGTTAAAGTTTAGAATTCATTACATTAACAAACTCCTCTTCTTCAGATAGATGATCTTTCTTTAGAAAACTGCCAAGCTTGCTCATCATCTCCCTTTTTCTCTACGGTTCTTTAATTGCATCAGCTCTTTGGCGCGTTTAATGGCTACCACGAATGACTTTATATTTGAAAAAATTCCCCATCTACTTCCATGACCCATGTCTTTTCTTGCAAAAAAACATCTTTAGCTAATGCTAATCGATGAGATTCATGTAGCTAGTACTGGTCGTTGTGACGTTCCTGGAGAACCTGCTCCGGTTCCACCAGGAACACCATCACCATGTCAACCACCGCAAACGCCTAACCGACTTCGGACACCGGGGGGTTCTGCCTTGATGATGCTATTGACACTCTACGGGGGGATACCTGTGCACCATGCGGGGATACCGCTACATGAACAAGCAGAAAGAGCTGCAGGTCGCGACAGAAAAACCAGGAAGTAGAGGCCTTCAGTCCATAGAGGCCTGGATCGTTTGTCCACAAACTCATGGACATTTCTATTCCTCTCAATAGACTTCAAAATGATAATATTTGGGTATTGATCGTGTGATCAACTGTTTTGTGTAGTTAAAGAATGAGAATGTCTTCAGTCTCTTTCTCCTCATGGTCCTGGACTTGACCCTTTAGCACACAGAAGATTCCACCACAGAAGAAGATCTTTATAAACTCTACTGGATTATTTGTTAAGTTATTAAATGCCTAAATATGTCATTAAATAAAGTTAAGTGTAAAATCCCTCTCCTATCATATGTCATATTTCATTTCTCGGGATACACTGAAGCACGGTTTGGATGGTGGGTTATTGTCATTTTACAACCGTTAATATGAATAAAAACATGTCTTACACAAACATTTATTTGTTTATTTCTTTTAAAAAACTATATACAGTAATAACTTTAGTTCAACTGACAAAACAGGGAGAGAACATCCTCCCCAACAAACTGCTGCATTACATTAAAAAGTGGAATAAAAATTTAAACAGTCAGACCCCATTCTATGGACACAATGGAATGAAAATAGAGTCAGACCCCATTCAATGGACACAATGGAATGAAAATAGAGTCAGACCCCATTCTATGGACACAATGGAATGAAAATAGAGTCAGACCCCATTCTATGGACACAATGGAATGAAAATAGAGTTAGACCCCATTCTATGGACACAATGGAATGAAAATACAGTCAGACCCCATTCTATGGACACAATGGAATGAAAATAGAGTTAGACCCCATTCTATGGACACAATGGAATGAAAATAGAGTTAGACCCCATTCTATGGACACAATGGAATGAAAATACAGTCAGACCCCATTCTATGGACACAATGGAATGAAAATAGAGTCAGACCCCATTCTATGGACACAATGGAATGAAAATAGAGTCAGACCCCATTCTATGGACACAATGGAATGAAAATAGAGTCAGACCCCATTCTATGGACACAATGGAATGAAAATAGAGTTAGACCCCATTCTATGGACACAATGGAATGAAAATACAGTCAGACCCCATTCTATGGACACAATGGAATTAAAATAGCTACAGGCCCATAGATTTGACACAAGGGAATTAAACAAGTGTTTTTAATCAGTTAAATGTAATCCGTTTTGATTCTATGGGTCACGGTGGTGTCTGTCTATTCATTCATCGTCTGTTGTCATAGTCACCGATCATTGTCAGTGCAGTGCAATTAAGAGTCAGAGATGAATGAAGAAACGGACTTCAAACGTCCAGGGAACTGGATGAGAGGAAAAGCACTTCAAGATGTAGAGTAGGATAGGATGAACTAGTAGTGGAAAGGTCTCACAGACATTCTCACTATAGGGCCGACCCGAATAGTACTGTGTTGGCTCAGATATGCCTGATTCTCACTATAGGGCCGACCTGAATAGTACTGTGCTGGCTCAGAAATGCCTGATTCTCACTATAGGGCCGACCTGAATAGTACTGTGCTGGCTCAGAAATGCCTGATTCTCACTATGGGGCCGACCTGAATAGTACTGTGCTGGCTCAGATATGCCTGATTCTCACTATAGGGCCGACCTGAATAGTACTGTGCTGGCTCAGATATGCCTGATTCTCACTATAGGGCCGACCTGAATAGTACTGTGCTGGCTCAGAAATGCCTGATTCTCACTATGGGGCCGACCTGAATAGTACTGTGCTGGCTCAGATATGCCTGATTCTCACTATAGGGCCGACCTGAATAGTACTGTGCTGGCTCAGATATGCCTGATTCTCACTATAGGGCCGACCTGAATAGTACTGTGTTGGCTCAGATATGCCTGAATCTCACTATAGGGTCGGCCCGAATAGTACTGTGCTGGCTCAGAAATGCCTGATTCTCACTATGGGGCCGACCTGAATAGTACTGTGTTGGCTCAGATATGCCTGATTCTCACTATAGGGCCGACCTGAATAGTACTGTGTTGGCTCAGATATGCCTGAATCTCACTATAGGGTCGGCCCGAATAGTACTGTGCTGGCTCAGAAATGCCTGATTCTCACTATGGGGCTGACCTGAATAGTACTGTGTTGGCTCAGATATGCCTGATTCTCACTATAGGGCCGACCTGAATAGTACTGTGTTGGCTCAGATATGCCTGATTCTCACTATAGGGCCGACCTGAATAGTACTGTGTTGGCTCAGATATGCCTGATTCTCACTATAGGGTCGACCCGAATAGTACTGTGTTGGCTCAGATATGCCTGATTCTCACTATAGGGTCGACCCGAATAGTACTGTGTTGGCTCAGATATGCCTGATTCTCACTATAGGGCCGACCTGAACAGTACTGTGTTGGTGCTGATATGCCTGAATCTCACTATAGGGCCGACCTGAACAGTACTGTGTTGGTGCTGATATGCCTGAATCTCACTATAGGGCCGACCCGAATAGTACTGTGCTGGCTCTGATATGCCTGAATCTCACTATAGGGCCGACCCGAATAGTACTGTGCTGGCTCTGATATGCCTGAATCTCACTGAACATAGCTGATATGCCTGATTCTCACCCGAACAGCACTGTGTTGGCTCAGATATGCCTGAATCTCACTATAGGGCCGACCTGAACAGTACTGTGTTGGTGCTGATATGCCTGATTCTCACTATAGGGCCTCAGAAATGCCTGAATAGTACTGTGTTGGCTCAGACTATGCCTGAATCTCACTATAGGGCCGACCTGAATAGTACTGTGTTGGCTCTGATATTTTCACTTTCTTTTTGACATGGTCCTTTCCAGCACAGTTCAGATGCCTGAATCTCACTAATGGCTGCCCAGTGAATCTCAGGCCAGACAGCACTGTGTTGGCTCAGATATGCCTGAATCTCACTATAGTGGCCGACCTGAACAGTACTGTGTTGGTGCTGATATGCCTGATTCTCACTATAGGGCCGACTCCGAACCTTTCTGTGTGGCTCAGATATGCCTGAATCTCACTATAGGGCCGACCTGAACAGTACTGTGTTGGTGCTGATATGCCTGATTCTCTACTTTAGGATAGAACACCATTTTAATCTCACCCTTGAATTACTGTGTTGCTGATATTTTCCTTTCTTTTTGACATGGTCCTTTCCAGCCAGTTCCTCAACTCTGGCTGCCCAGTCTCAACATCACTGAATCGGTCGGACTCCTCCTTTAGAAACCTGTCAGATCAGACAGGTTAAATACAATGTTACAATTCAAAGTGACGTTCTCTACTTTGGAGATTTTAACCCCTTGTTATTGGTACCGTAGTGTCCGTTTTCTGAGCTGCTCTCAGAATGGAATGAAAATCAGACAGACAGGAAATACAATTCTCAAAGTGACACAATGGAATGAAAATAGAGTCAGACCCCATTTTGGACACAATGGAATGAAAATAGAGTCAGACCCCATTCTATGGACACAATGGAATGAAAATAGAGTCAGACCCCATTCAATGGACACAATGGAATGAAAATAGAGTCAGACACCATTCTATGGACACAATGGAATGAAAATAGAGTCAGACCCCATTCAATGGACACAATGGAATGAAAATAGAGTCAGACCCCATTCAATGGACACAATGGAATGAAAATAGAGTCAGACCCCATTCTATGGACACAATGGAATGAAAATACAGTCAGACCCCATTCTATGGACACAATGGAATGAAAATAGAGTTAGACCCCATTCTATGGACACAATGGAATGAAAATACAGTCAGACCCCATTCTATGGACACAATGGAATGAAAATACAGTCAGACCCCATTCTATGGACACAATGGAATGAAAATACAGTCAGACCCCATTCTATGGACACAATGGAATGAAAATACAGTCAGACCCCATTCTATGGACACAATGGAATGAAAATACAGTCAGACCCCATTCTATGGACACAATGGAATGAAAATACAGTCAGACCCCATTCTATGGACACAATGGAATGAAAATACAGTCAGACCCCATTCTATGGACACAATGGAATGAAAATACAGTCAGACCCCATTCTATGGACACAATGGAATGAAGATACAGTCAGACCCCATTCTATGGACACAATGGAATGAAAATACAGTCAGACCCCATTCTATGGACACAATGGAATTAAAATAGAGTCAGACCCCATTCTATGGACACAATGGAATGAAAATAGAGTCAGACCCCATTCTATGGACACAATGGAATGAAGATACAGTCAGACCCCATTCTATGGACACAATGGAATTAAAATAGAGTCAGACCCCATTCTATGGACACAATGGAATGAAAATAGAGTCAGACCCCATTCTATGGACACAATGGAATGAAAATAGAGTCAGACCCCATTCTATGGACACAATGGAATGAAAATAGAGTCAGACCCCATTCTATGGACACAATGGAATGAAGATACAGTCATAGTTAAAAATACAGTCCATAGTTAAAAAAAAAAAATGTACACATAAAATGACATTTAATTTTTTAAAACTATGGATATTATTACCCAAAGAATAGAACGCAGTTACACAGGATAAACCGGTACATTAAGGAATGGACATTTTGTACAAGTATCGGCTGATGGCGACAATGTAGTTGGCAGAACACTCTGACAGACGCATCACAATTGAACTCCGTAGACATTTAGCTCGACAGCCTGGAAACATGTTACCAGATCTTAAAAAGATTCAGGCACTTAATCTTCATAGGTCATTTACAAATACATAAATAACATTAGAATATCTTCATATATAAATTAATTCTGGTCAACAACAAAAATAAAAATAGATCAGACTTCCCTTAATGAATTCTGACTCCAAAACCTGCACATGCTCTCAAGTGCCACAAGATGGGAGTTTAAAGGAGCATGTCAAATCTGACGAGCCCGTCTGGCTCATATGCATACAGCCACAAACACATTAACAAAAATGACATTGTCATAAGAGTGAAATGAATGATAGGAGACTGAAAAAAAAGCAGAGCAGAGAAGCTAGTTGTCAATCTGGTGGGAAGTGAGCTGACAAACCGGATGCTATTTCCTGCAGCTGTGCACTTGAGCAAGGCACTTACGACAGATTTGTACCTTGTCAGCTCGGGGATTCGAACTTGCAACCTTTCGGTTACTAGTCCAACGCTCTTACCACTAGGCTACCCTACAAATTCTTATTTTCAATGACGGCCTAGGAACAGTGGGTTAACTGCCTTGTTCAGGGGCAGAACGACAGATTTGTACCGTGTCAGCTCGGGGATTCGAACTTGCAACCTTTCGGTTACTAGTCCAACCACTAGGCTACCCTGCCGCCCCTTTCATAACTACGTACCTAATAGTTACCTTGGGTAGTTACACCTCACACTCACCTGTCTACATCTCACCTCTAATAGGCCAATACAGGGCATTCGGAAAGTATTCAGACCCCTTCCCCTTTTCCACATTTTGTTACTATTTGTTACTCATTCTAAAATTGATTAAATAAATGTTTTTCCTCACCAATCTACACACAATAACCCATAATGACAAAGCGATCTTGGGAATGGTAACAAAACATTTCTGCAGCATTGAAGGTCCCCAAGAACACAAGTCCCTCCATCATTCTTAAATGGAAGAAGTTTGGAACCACCAAGACTCTTCCTAGAGCTGGCTGCCCGGGCTAAACTGAGCAGTCGGGGAAGAAGGGCCTTGGTCAGGGAGGTGACCAAGAACCCAATGGTCACTGACTGAGCTCTAGAGTTCCTCTGGAGATGGGAGAACCTTCCAGAAGGACAACCATCTCTACAGCCCTTAACCAATCTGTTAGAGTGGCGAGACGGGAGCTACTCCTCATTAAAATGCACGACAGCCCGCTTGGAGTTTTCCAAAAGATACCTAAAGAATCAGACCATGAGAAACAAGATTCGCTGGTCTGATGAACCAAGATTGAACTCTTTGGCCTGAATGCCAAGCGTCATGTCTAGAGGAAACCTGGCACTATCCCTATGGTGAAGCATGGTGGTGGTAGCATTATGCTGTGGGGATGTTTTTCAGTGGTAGTCAGGATCGAGGGAAAAGTTAACAGAGCAAAATACAGAGAGATCCTTGATGAAAACCTGCTCCAGAGCGCTCAGGACCTTAGACTGGGGCGAAGGTTTACCTTCCAACAGGACAACGACCCTAAGCACACAGCCAAGACAACGCAGGAGTGGCTTCAGGACAAGTCCTTGAGTGGCCCGATCGAACATCTCTGGAGAGACCTGAAAATAGCTGTGCAGCGACGCTCCCCATCCAACCTGACAGAGCTTGAGAAGATCTGCAGAGAAGAATGTGAAAAACTCCCCAAATACAGGTGTGCCAAGCTGGTAGCGTCATACCCAAGAAGACTCAAGGTTTTAATCACCGTGCTTCAACAAAGTACTGAGTAAAAGGTCCGAATACCTATGTAAATGTGATATTTCAGTTTTATTTTTTTTGCTTTGTCATTATGGGGTTATTGTGTGTGGATTGAGGGGAGAAAACAATTGAATCCCTTTTAGAACAAGGCTGTAACGTAACAAAATGTGGAAAAAGTCAAGGCCGAGTCAGAGCTGTACATTCACATCCCACCCACCTTTCCTCGAACCAAGGCCTTGTAGGCGATCCCGGCTATGAGGTAGGACCAGATGATGTGTAGCACCTGCAGCACTAGCAGTAGGGAGTTGAAGAGCCACCAGGAAGGGTATGGACCAATCATCTCCCAGCTCTCAAACAATGTTGTGTTCAGGATCCTGGAACAACACAGGAAGGATCACACCATGAATTAATATGTGTATGGAAAGTATGTCAGTACACTATTGTAAAGTGGCTGTTCCACTGGATGTCATAAGGTGAACGCACCAATTTGTAAGTCGCTCTGGATAAGAGCGTCTGCTAAATGACTTAAATGTAAATGTACACACACACACACACACACACACACACACACACACACACACACACACACACACACACACACACACACATACACACACACACACAAACACACACACAGACACAACACACAGACACACAGACACACACACACACACAACACACGAATGGAAAGCGCAAAATGCACATGCAACCACACAGTATTTTTTCCGTATGGGAAAAACAAGTTGGACTTTTCTGAGACCTGCCTTCCCCTGCTGAGACTGTACTCTCCTAACAACCAGCTCACTAAAACCATTTAGTAGTTACCATTCATCCAAGAAGACTACATAATTAAATAAAAAATTTTGTGTGTGTAATTTCTCTAATAAAGTAGAGCTGTGAGGCCTGCAGTGCAGTAGTGAGACAGACTCAGACAGACAGACAGGCCGTTGTCAGGCAACATGTACATTTCTCTAATAAAGTAGACCTGTGAGGCCTGCAGTGCAGTAGTGAGACAGACTCAGACAGACAGACAGGCCGTTGTCAGGCAACATGTACATTTCTCTAATAAAGTAGACCTGTGAGGCCTGTAGTGCAGTAGTGAGACAGACTCAGACAGACAGACAGGCCGTTGTCAGGCAACATGTACATCCTTAGTCCTTATGCCCTACCTAGGTATCCATAGGGACAGTTAGACATTTATTGGGGCAGGAGGGGGGTTGAAAATAGGAGTGTTTTTATTGTACACAGGGAGGGTAGAGTGTTTTTTTTTTATACAACTGTTAGGTTCTTATTTTTCAGAATAAAAAAACTCACGGACACTAGAGAAGCTTAACCGAGTTTAATTCTTCCCAACGGGTCGACACAGACAAAAAAAAAAAAAACATTTCTCACCATCACAAGTAGATATATTCCACTTTAAACACTTCTCTTTCTCTCAAATCGTTACATCTTATGGTTCCACAGGAAGAGGGTAATAGGATAATAAACCCTTATTTCTCCCTTCAGGGGATCTGACCTGACCTCCTGACCTCAACCCCTCCTTCACCTAATCCACAGATGTCCATCTGCTCCCCCTAAACCAATCCTGTGCTCTCCTCCCGTCCACCCAGTACATTCCACAGCCACTCTGTCTTTCCTACAGATCTCACTCTTTTATATACTATGCATCTGATCTATCATGTCTTTAATATCTCAATGTTCAAAGTTTAGAATCCAACACCACACAGCAAAGCATTCAAAGCTGCATCAATCTTGAATATGAATCCACAATAACAAATAGGACATAGCTGATAGGAAGCAGAAGAGGCCAGGTGCATCATGGTACATGACAGAACAGTGAACACGCAGCGCAAAAAGCTCCCTTATTGATGGACAATAGAATTCTCCTACCTAGACTAGCCTACAACACCACCACCTCAATCTCACTTCACACTGCCCTTTACCACCTGGACAAAAGGAACACCAATGTGAGAATGCTATTCATTGACTACAGCTCAGCCTTCAACACCATAGTGCCCTCAAAGCTCATCACTAAGCTAAAGGACCCTGGGACTAAACACCTCCCTCTGCAACTGGATACTGGGCTGCCCCCAGGTGGTAAGGTTAGGTAACAACACATCTGCCACGCTGATCCTCAACACAGAGGCCCCTCAGGGGTGCGTGCTCAGTCCCTCCTGTACTCCCTGCTCACTCATGACTGCACGGTCAGGCACCATCATTAAATTTGCCTGATGACACAGGCCTGATCACCGAAAACAACGAGACAGCCTATAGGGAGGAGGTCAGAGACCTGGCCGTGTGGTACCCAGTTTAACTTTTATACTGCATTTCTCAAAAGGCAGCCAAGCATCAATCATCAAGTCACTGTAGCCTACTTCATCAAAACGTCATGCTTTGCTGACGAGTCAAAGTGGGAGGAACACACAACATATCATCATCGCGTGACTCCCAACTTTACTTCCATTTAATGGTGATTATATCAATAAATCAAATCATATTAGTCACTCGCGCCGAATACAACAGCGTGGTTAGATAATATAATATACTTTATATAATGATAAATATGGCATCAAAATGTTAAATCTCATTCCCCCTCCCCTCTAGCTGATTATTGTCTACAGACAGCTCTGATTATAGTGTAGGTCTAGTGAAACAGGGAAGGTGGTGATCGGTGAACCTTCAACCCTGGCCCGTAGACCTTGCGTGGCATCGACTGTGCCACAAAAGCTGAAAATGTCAAAGTCCACGTTTATAAACACAGTTATTGTTATTTGTGAACCTTTGAGTTAATTCCATGAGGGGGGGACATTTAACTTGAGTTGGATAGGGGGGGGACAATTAACTTGAGTTGGATAGGGGGGGACATTTAACTTGAGTTGGATAGGGGGAGGACAATTAACTTGAGTTGGATAGGGGGGGACATTTAACTTGAGTTGGATAGGGGGAGACAATTAACTTGAGTTGGATAGGGGGGGACATTTAACTTGAGTTGGATAGGAGGGGGACATTTAACTTGAGTTGGATAGGGGGGGACATTTAACTTGAGTTGGTTAGGGGGGGACATTTAACTTGAGTTGGATAGGGGGGGACATTTAACTTGAGTTGGATAGGGGGGACAATTAACTTGAGTTGGGTAGGGGGACAATTAACTTGAGTTGGATAGGGGGGACAATTACTTGAGTTGGGTAGGGGGGACAATTAACTTGAGTTGGGTAGGGGGGACAATTAACTTGAGTTGGATAGGGGGGACAATTAACTTGAGTTGGATAGGGGGGGGACAATTAACTTGGTTGGGTAGGGGGGCATTAACTTGAGTTGGGTAGGGGGGACAATTAACAATTGAGTTGGATAGGGGGGACAATTAACTTGAGTTGGGTAGGGGGGACAAACAGGTTGGTAGGGGGAAACATTTGAGGTTGGGTAGGGGGAAACATTTAACTTGAGTTGGGTAGAGGGGGGAAACATTTAACTTGAGTTGGGTAGGGGGAAACATTTAACTTGAGTTGGGTAGGGGGGAACAATTAACAGGTTTGAGTTGGGTAGGGGGAAACATTTAACTTGAGTTGGGTAGGGGGAAACAATTAACTTGAGTTGGGTAGGGGGGACAATTAACTTGAGTTGGGTAGGGGGAAACATTTAACTTGAGTTGGGTAGGGAAACATTTAACTTGAGTTGGGTAGGGGGGGGGGAACAATTAACTTGAGTTGGGTAGGGGGGGAAACATTTAACTTGAGTTGGATAGGAATTCTGTTCCCAAGTATTCCCCCGAAATAATAGAGGTAAATGTAATCAAGGTTTGAAATGATTTGTCTAATACAATATTTGTTTTGGATTTCAGCATATAATTGTTTTATAACTATATAACTATGTTCAATAGATTTTCAGCATATAATTGTTTTATAACTATATAACTATGTTCTATAGATGTTTTATATGTTCCGGCTCCCAGACTATCTGCTCAATAGAAAATATGTCCCGAGGCTCAATGCAATTGGGGAACCCTGCCCTATATAAACTAGTGTACCACTTTCTTGACAAGGGCCTATAGGGCTCTGATCTAAAGTAGTGTACTGTGTAGAGAATAGGGTGCCTATAGGGCTCTGATCTAAAGTAGTGTACTATATATGGAATAGGGTGCCATAGGGCTCTGGTCTAAAGTAGTGTACTGTGTAGAGAATAGGGTGCCTATAGGGCTCTGATCTAAAGTAGTGTACTATATAGGGAATAGGGTGCCATAGGGCTCTGATCTAAAGTAGTGTACTATATAGGGAATAGGGTGCCATAGGGCTCTGGTCTAAAGTAGTGCACTATGTAGAGAATAGGGTGCCATAGGGCTCTGATCTAAAGTAGTGTACTATATAGGGAATAGGGTGCCATAGGGCTCTGGTCTAAAGTAGTGCACTATGTAGAGAATAGGGTGCCAAGACCATGGTGCTTGCCTACGGAGCTGTGAGGGGAACGGCACCTCAGTACCTCCAGGCTCTGATCAGGCCCTACACCCAAACAAGGGCACTGCGTTCATCCACCTCTGGCCTGCTCGCCTCCCTACCACTGAGGAAGTACAGTTCCCGCTCAGCCCAGTCAAAACTGTTCGCTGCTCTGGCCCCCCAATGGTGGAACAAACTCCCTCACGACGCCAGGACAGCGGAGTCAATCACCACCTTCCGGAGACACCTGAAACCCCACCTCTTTAAGGAATACCTAGGATAGGATAAAGTAATCCTTCTCACCCCCCTTAAAAGATTTAGATGCACTATTGTAAAGTGGCTGTTCCACTGGATGTCATAAGGTGAATGCACCAATTTGTAAGTCGCTCTGGATAAGAGCGTCTGCTAAATGACTTAAATGTAAATGTAATAGGGCTCTGATCTAAAGTAGTGCACTATATAGGGAATAGGGTGCCATAGGGCTCTGGTCTAAAGTAGTGCACTATATAGGGAATAGGGTGCCATAGGGCTCTGGTCTAAAGTAGTGTACTATATAGGTAATAGGGTGCCATAGGGCTCTGGCCTAAAGTAGTGCACTATGTAGAGAATAGGGTTGTATAGGGCTCTGGTCTAAAGTAGTGTACTGTGTAGGGAATAGGGTTGTATAGGGCTCTGGCCTAAAGTAGTGCACTATGTAGGGAATAGGGTGCCATAGGGCTCTGATCTAAAGTAGTGCACTATGTAGGGAATAGGGTGCCATAGGGCTCTGGCCTAAAGTAGTGTACTGTGTAGGGAATAGGGTGCCATAGGGCTCTGGCCTAAAGTAGTGCACTATGTAGGGAATAGGGTGCCATAGGGCTCTGGTCTAAAGTAGTGCACTATGTAGAGAATAGGGTGCCATAGGGCTCTGGTCTAAAGTAGTGCACTATATAGGGAATAGGGTGCCATAGGGCTCTGGTCTAAAGTAGTGTACTATATAGGTAATAGGGTGCCATAGGGCTCTGGCCTAAAGTAGTGCACTATGTAGAGAATAGGGTTGTATAGGGCTCTGGTCTAAAGTAGTGTACTGTGTAGGGAATAGGGTGCCATAGGGCTCTGGCCTAAAGTAGTGCACTATGTAGAGAATAGGGTTATATAGGGCTCTGGTCTAAAGTAGTGTACTGTGTAGGGAATAGGGTTGTATAGGGCTCTGGTCTAAAGTAGTGTACTGTGTAGGGAATAGGGTTGTATAGGGCTCTGGTCTAAAGTAGTGTACTGTGTAGGGAATAGGGTGTCATAGGGCTCTGGTCTAAAGTAGTGCACTATGTAGAGAATATGGTCTAAAGTAGTGTACTATGTAGGGAATAGGGTGCCATAGGGCTCTGGCCTAAAGTAGTGTACTATGTATGGAATAGGGTTCCATAGGGCTCTGATCTAAAGTAGTGTACTATATAGGGAATAGGGTTGTATAGGGCTCTGGTCTAAAGTAGTGTACTATATAGGGAATAGGGTTGTATAGGGCTCTGGTCTAAAATAATGTACTATATAGGGAATAGGGTGCCATAGGGCTCTGGCCTAAAGTAGTGCACTATGTAGAGAATATGGTCTAAAGTAGTGTACTATGTAGGGAATAGGGTTTAAAGTAGTGTACTATGTATGGAATAGGGTTCTATAGGGCTCTGGTCTAAAGTAGTGCACTACGTAGGGAATAGGGTTTAAAGTATTGTACTACGTAGGGAATATGGTGTCATTTGGGACGCTGAATATAGCAGCTCAGGAGGTTACCTCCACTGCCCATCATAGACCTGGCCCTCGACTGTCGGTCGTCCCGTAGAGCTGCTTCCATCCATAATAAAATCACAGATGGTTCCGCGTCCCAAATGGTGCCCTCTTCTCTAAGTAGTGCACTATTGTTGACCAGGGGCACTTTGGGCTCTGGAATAGTGGATAGGGATGCACCCTTAGAGTAGTGTCAATAACTAACCACAGAGGTTAGGTAGCTCTGCTGAATGTTATTTAACCTTTACTTAACCAGGAAGTCTCATTGAGGTCAGAACAAGACCTGTTTCCCAAGCGAGACCAGGCAGACAGACAGACAGACAGACAGGCAGGCAGACAGACAGACAGGCAGACAGACAGACAGACAGGCAGACAGACAGGCAGACAGACAGGCAGACAGACAGACAGGCAGGCAGACAGGCAGACAGGCAGACAGACAGACAGGCTGCTGTGACTACAGACAGACAGACAGACAGACAGGCAGACAGACAGACAGACAGGCTGCTGTTACTACAGACAGACAGACAGACAGACAGACAGACAGACAGACAGACAGACAGACAGACAGACAGACAGGCTGCATGACTACAGACAGGCAGGCAGACAGACATACAGACACGCTGCTGTGACTACAGACAGACAGACAGACAGACAGACAGACAGACACTAACCATAGAAAGAAGGTAGACAGATAACTGGGATGTTTCGTTAGTGAAAACTGTAGCAAAATGTTTTCAACTAAAGAAGTTTCCCAACAAAACCAAAAGTTACTTATTGGACAAATTCAGTTAAGTGGCTTCCTGTTTCGGCCCATTTACTTCGTTTAATTCCAAATGAATACACCCCAGTGTAGAGGACAACCACACAGTCTAGAGGACACCCCAGTGTAGAGGACACCCCAGTCTAGAGAACAACCCAGTGTAGAGGACACCCCAGTGTAGAGGACACCCCAGTGTAGAGGACACCATACAGTCTAGAGGACACCCCAGTCTAGAGGACACCATACAGTCTAGAGGACACCCCAGTGTAGAGGACACCCCAGTCTAGAGGACACCCCAGTGTAGAGGACACCATACAGTCTAGAGGACACCCCAGTCTAGAGGACACCATACAGTCTAGAGGACACCCCAGTCTAGAGGACACCCCAGTCTAGAGGACACCATACAGACTAGAGGACACCCCAGTCTAGAGGACACCATACAGTCTAGAGGACACCATACAGTCTAGAGGACACCCCAGTGTAGAGGACACCCCAGTCTAGAGGACACCATACAGTCTAGAGGACACCCCAGTCTAGAGGACACCCCAGTCTAGAGGACACCATACAGTCTAGAGGACACCCCAGTCTAGAGGACACCCCAGTGTAGAGGACACCATACAGTCTAGAGGACACCATACAGTCTAGAGGACACCCCAGTCTAGAGGACACCCCAGTGTAGAGGACACCATACAGTCTAGAGGACACCCCAGTCTAGAGGACAACCATACAGTCTAGAGGACACCATACAGTCTAGAGGACACCCCAGTCTAGAGGACACCCCAGTGTAGAGGACACCCCAGTCTAGAGGACTCCCCAGTGTAGAGGACACCATACAGTCTAGAGGACACCATACAGTCTAGAGGACACCCCAGTCTAGAGGACACCCCCGTGTAGAGGACACCATACAGTCTAGAGGACAACCATACAGTCTAGAGGACACCCCAGTCTAGAGGACACCATACAGTCTAGAGGACAACCACACAGTCTAGAGGACAACCCCAGTCTAGAGGACACCATACAGTCTAGAGGACACCCCAGTCTAGAGGACACCATACAGTCTAGAGGACAACCACACAGTCTAGAGGACACCATACAGTCTAGAGGACAACCCAGTCTAGAGGACAACCATACAGTCTAGAGGACTCCCCAGTCTAGAGGACACCATACAGTCTAGAGGACACCATACAGTCTAGAGGACACCCCAGTCTAGAGGACAACCATACAGTCTAGACGACTCCCCAGTCTAGAGGACACCATACAGTCTAGAGGACACCCCAGTCTAGAGGACACCCCAGTGTAGAGGACACCACACAGTCTAGAGGACACCCCAGTCTAGAGGACACCCCAGTCTAGAGGACACCCCAGTCTAGAGGACACCACACAGTCTAGAGGACACCCCAGTCTAGAGGACACCACACAGTCTAGAGGACACCATACAGTCTAGAGGACAACCATAAAGTCTAGAGGACACCATACAGTCTAGAGGACACCATACAGTCTAGAGGACACCCCAGTCTAGAGGACACCATACAGTCTAGAGGACACCATACAGTCTAGAGGACAACCATACAGTCTAGAGGACACCATACAGTCTAGAGGACACCCCAGTGTAGAGGACACCATACAGTCTAGAGGACACCCCAGTCTAGAGGACACCATACAGTCTAGAGGACACCCCAGTCTAGAGGACACCCCAGTGTAGAGGACACCATACAGTCTAGAGGACACCATACAGTCTAGAGGACACCCCAGTCTAGAGGACACCATACAGTCTAGAGGACACCATACAGTCTAGAGGACACCCATACAGTCTAGAGGACACCATACAGTCTAGAGGACACCATACAGTCTAGAGGACACCATACAGTCTAGAGGACACCCCAGTCTAGAGGACACCATACAGTGTAGAGGACACCATACAGTCTAGAGGACACCATACAGTCTAGAGGACACCATACAGTCTAGAGGACACCCCAGTCTAGAGGACACCACACAGTGTAGAGGACACCCCAGTCTAGAGGACACCATACAGTCTAGAGGACACCATACAGTCTAGAGGACAACCACACAGTCTAGAGGACACCCCAGTCTAGAGGACAGTCTAGAGGACACCACAGTCTAGAGGACACCCCAGTCTAGAGGACACCCCAGTCTACAGGACACCATACAGTCTAGAGGACACCCCAGTCTAGAGGACACCATACAGTCTAGAGGACAACCATACAGTCTAGAGGACACCCCAGTCTAGAGGACACCACACAATCTAGTGGACACCCCAGTCTAGAGGACACCATACAGTCTAGAGGACACCCCAGTCTAGAGGACACCCCAGTCTAGAGGACACCATACACTCTAGAGGACACCATACAGTGTAGAGGACACCATACAGTCTAGAGGACACCCCAGTCTAGAGGACAACCACACAGTCTAGAGGACACCATACAGTCTAGAGGACACCCCAGTGTAGAGGACACCATACAGTCTAGAGGACACCACACAGTCTAGAGGACACACCAGTCTAGAGGACAACCACACAGTCTAGAGGACACCATACAGTCTAGAGGACACCATACAGTCTAGAGGACACCATACAGTCTAGAGGACACCCCAGTCTAGAGGACACCCCAGTCTAGAGGACACCCCATTGTAGAGGACACCATACAGTGTAGAGGACACCATACAGTCTAGAGGACACCCCAGTCTAGAGGACAACCACACAGTCTAGAGGACACCATACAGTCTAGAGGACACCCCAGTGTAGAGGACACCATACAGTCTAGAGGACACCATACAGTCTAGAGGACACCCCAGTGTAGAGGACACCCCAGTCTAGAGGACACCCCAGTCTAGAGGACACCTCAGTGTAGAGGACACCCCAGTCTAGAGGACACCCCAGTCTAGAGGACACCCCAGTCTAGAGGACACCCCAGTCTAGAGGACACCCCAGTGTAGAGGACACCCCAGTGTAGAGGACACCCCAGTCTAGAGGACACCCCAGTCTAGAGGACAACCATACAGTCTAGAGGACACCCTAGTGTAGAGGACAACCACACAGTCTAGAGGACACCCCAGTCTAGAGGACAACCATACAGTCTAGAGGACACCCTAGTGTAGAGGACACCATACAGTCTAGAGGACACCATACAGTCTAGAGGACACCCACACAGTCTAGAGGACAACCATACAGTCTAGAGGACACCCCATTGTAGAGGACAACCATACAGTCACTAACCATAGAGGGTAGAGGACAAGCCTTGTGATGAAGAAGACTACTGCAAACAGAACGAACAGGAAGTCACACAGGCGCTGGTACTTGGCGTAGTTGGTCAGTTTGGCTGCCTGACGAAGGAGAGAAGGTAAACATTGATATACTGTCATATTGTACGTTCCATGTTCTACAAGTTCCTTCTTCAAAGAATACATGTACTGTACTTTGATGTATATGTAACAGTATAACTTTAGACCGTCCCCTCGCCCATACCCGGGCGCGAACCAGGGACCCTCTGCACACATCAACAACAGTCACCCACGAAGCATCGTTACCCATCGCTCCACAAAAGCCGCGGCCCTTGCAGAGCAAGGGGAACCACTACTTCAAGGTCTCAGAGAAAGTGATGTCACCGATTGAAATGTTATTTAGCGCGCACCACCGCTAACTAAGCTAGCTGTTTCACATCCGTTACATATATTCCAATATCTACACTAGAATATCACTGAGAATGTATTCCTCACTCATTCTGAGTAGTATGCTAATGTGTGTGTGTGTGTGTGTGTGTGTGTGTCCACACTCACCTCCAGTAGGAAGTCTGATGCGTCGTGGACACACATCACCAGGCTCCCGACTCGTAGCATGTTGTTAGCGTAGGAAAAACTGATCAGGCTCACTGTTGCTAGGTGATGAATGAACATGATGGGGAAGTCCTGCAATTCAACAAGGAACCACGAGAAGGTTTGTTTTCATATATAATCACAGATATTGTATACAGATATGCATTTATTTGATTATTTGACCATGCTGGTCATTTATGAACATTTGAACATCTTGGCCATGTTCTGTTATAGTCTCCACCCGGCACAGTAAGACATTATCTACCCTACTACAGTAACAGTAAGACACATTATCTACTCTACTACAGTAAGACACATTATCTACTCTACTACAGTATCAGTAAGACATTATCTACTCTACTACAGTAACCGTAAGACATTATCTACTCTACTACAGTAAGACACATTATCTACTCTACTACAGTAAGACACATTATCTACTCTACTACAGTAACAGTAAGATACATTATCTACTCTACTACAGTATCAGTAAGACATTATCTACTCTACTACAGTAACAGTAAGACATGATCTACTCTACTACAGTAAGACACATTATCTACTCTACTACAGTAACAGTAAGTGTCACGCCCTGGTCTAAGTATTTTGTGTTTTTCTTCATGTATTGGGTCAGGCCAGGGTGTGGCATGGAGTTTTTGTATTGTGGTGTGTTTTGTCTGGGGGTTTTGGTGTGTATGTTAGTGGGATTGTAGCTTAGTAGGGTGTTCTAGGAAAGTCTATGGCTGTCTGGAGTGGTTCTCAATCAGAGGCAGGTGTTTATCGTTGTCTCTGATTGGGAACCATATTTAGGCAGCCATATTCTTTGGTTTGTAGACACATGTATAGGCTGTTTTTGGTTTTCGTTTCGTTTATTGTTTTTGTAGTGTTAGTGTTTTGTCGTGTTTTACGTTTGTCTAATAAAGATGAATCGCAATCGTCACGCTGCAGTTTGGTCCGACTCTCCATCACCATATGAAAACCGTTACAGTAAGACACATTATCTACTCTACTACAGTATCAGTAAGACATTATCTACTCTACTACAGTATCAGTAAGACATTATCTACTCTACTACAGTAACAGTAAGACATTATCTACTCTACTACAGTAACAGTAAGACATGATCTACTCTACTACAGTAAGACACATTATCTACTCTACTACAGTAACAGTAAGACACATTATCTACTCTACTACAGTAAGACACATTATCTACTCTACTACAGTAACAGTAAGACATTATCTACTCTACTACAGTAACAGTAAGACATTATCTACTCTACTACAGTAAGACACATTACCTACTCTACTACAGTAACAGTAAGACATATTATCTACTCTACTACAGTAACAGTAAGACATTATCTACTCTACTACAGTAACAGTAAGACATTATCTACTCTACTACAGTAAGACACATTATCTACTCTACTACAGTAACAGTAAGACATTATCTACTCTAATACAGTAAGACACATTATCTACTCTACTACAGTAACAGTAAGATACATTATCTACTCTACTACAGTAAGACACATTATCTACTCTACTACAGTAACAGTAAGATACATTATCTACTCTACTACAGTAAGCCGTTATCTACTCTACTACAGTAACAGTAAGACACATGATCTACTCTACTACAGTATCAGTAAGACATTATCTACTATACTACAGTAAGCCATTATCTACTCTACTACAGTAACAGTACGACATTATCTACTCTACTACAGTATCAGTAAGACATTATCTACTCTACTACAGTAACAGTAAGGCACATTATCTACCCTACTACAGTAACAGTAAGACACATTATCTAATCTACTACAGTAACAGTAAGACATTATCTACTCTACTACAGTAAGACATTATCTACTCTACTACAGTAAGACACATTATCTACTCTACTACAGTAAGACACATTATCTACCCTACTACAGTAACAGTAAGACACATTATCTAATCTACTACAGTAACAGTAAGACATTATCTACTCTACTACAGTAAGACACATTATCTACCCTACTACAGTAACAGTAAGACATTATCTACTCTACTACAGTAAGACACATTATCTACCCTACTACAGTAACAGTAAGACATTATCTACTCTACTACAGTAAGACACATTATCTACCCTACTACAGTAACAGTAAGACATTATCTACTCTACTACAGTAAGACACATTATCTACTCTACTACAGTAACAGTAACACATTATCTACTCTACTACAGTAACAGTAAGACACATTATCTACTCTACTACAGTAAGACACATTATCTACTCTACTACAGTAACAGTAAGATACATTATCTACCCTACTACAGTAAGCCGTTATCTACTCTACTACAGTAACAGTAAGACACATGATCTAATCTACTACAGTAACAGTAAGACACATTATCTACTCTACTACAGTAAGACACATTATCTACTCTACTACAGTATCAGTAAGACATTATCTACTCTACTACAGTAACCGTAAGACATTATCTACTCTACTACAGTAAGACACATTATCTACTCTACTACAGTAAGACACATTATCTACTCTACTACAGTAACAGTAAGACACATTATCTACTCTACTACAGTATCAGTAAGACATTATCTACTCTAGTACAGTAACAGTAAGACATTATCTACTCTACTACAGTAAGACACATTATCTACTCTACTACAGTAAGACACAAGATCTACTCTACTACAGTAACAGTAAGACACATTATCTACTCTACTACAGTAAGACACATTATCTACTCTACTACAGTAAGACACATTATCTACTCTACTACAGTAACAGTAAGACACATGATCTACTCTACTACAGTAAGACACATTATCTACTCTACTACAGTAACAGTAAGGCGCATTATCTACTCGACTACAGTAACAGTAAGACATTATCTACTCTACTACAGTAAGACACATTATCTACTCTACTACAGTAACAGTAAGGTGCATTATCTACTCTACTACAGTAACAGTAAGACATTATCTACTCTACTACAGTAACAGTAAGGCGCATTATCTACTCTACTACAGTAACAGTAAGACATGATCTACTCTACTACAGTAAGACACATTATCTACTCTACTACAGTAACAGTAAGACATTATCTACTCTACTACAGTAACAGTAAGACATTATCTACTCTACTACAGTAACAGTAAGACATTATCTACTCTACTACAGTATCAGTAAGACACATTATCTACTCTACTACAGTAAGACACATTATCTACTCTACTACAGTAACAGTAAGACATTATCTACTCTACTACAGTAAGACACATTATCTACTCTACTACAGTAAGACACATTATCTACTCTACTACAGTAACAGTAAGACACATTATCTACTCTACTACAGTAACAGTAAGACACATTATCTACTCTACTACAGTAAGACACATTATCTACTCTACTACAGTAACAGTAAGACATTATCTACTCTACTACAGTAACAGTAAGGCACATTATCTACCATACTACAGTAACAGTAAGACACATTATCTAATCCACTACAGTAACAGTAAGACATTATCTACTCTACTACAGTAAGACACATTATCTACTCTACTACAGTAACAGTAAGACATTATCTACTCTACTACAGTAAGACACATTATCTACCCTACTACAGTAACAGTAAGACATTATCTACTCTACTACAGTAACAGTAACACATTATCTACTCTACTACAGTAAGACGCATTATCTACTCTAATACAGTAAGACACATTATCTACTCTACTACAGTAACAGTAAGACATTATCTACTCTACTACAGTAAGACACATTATCTACTCTACTACAGTAACAGTAAGACATTATCTACTCTAATACAGTAAGACACATTACCTACTCTACTATAGTAAGATACATTATCTACTCTACTACAGTAACAGTAAGACATTATCTACTCTACTACAGTAACACATTATCTACTCTACTACAGTAACAGTAAGACACATTATCTACTCTACTACAGTAAGACACATTATCTACTCTACTACAGTAAGACACATTATCTACTCTACTACAGTAACACATTATCTACTCTACTACAGTATCAGTAAGACACATTATTACGTTATCACATTACAGTTATAATGACCAGACAAACTGACAGTTACAATGACCAGACAAACTGACAGTTACAATGACCAGACAAACTGACAGTTACAATGACCAGACAAACTGACAATGACCAGACAAACTGACAATGACCAGACAAACTGACAGTTACAATGACCAGACAAACTGACAGTGACAATGACCAGACAAACTGACAGTTACAATGACCAGACAAACTGACAGCGACCAGACAAACTGACAGTTATAATGACCAGACAAACTGACAGTTATAATGACCAGACAAACTGACAGTTACAATGACCAGACAAACTGACAGTTACGATGACCAGACAAACTGACAGTTATAATGACCAGACAAACTGACAGCTACAATGACCAGACAAACTGACAGTTATAATGACCAGACAAACTGACAGCTACAATGACCAGACAAACTGACAGTTACAATGACCAGACAAACTGACAGTGACAAGACAAACTGACAGTTACGATGACCAGACAAACTGACAGTTACAATGACCAGACAAACTGACAGTTACAATGACCAGACAAACTGACAGTTACAATGACCAGACAAACTGACAGTTACAATGACCAGACAAATTGACAGTTACAATGACCAGACAAACTGACAGTTACAATGACCAGACAAACTGACAGTTACAATGACCAGACAAACTGACAGTTACAATGACCAGACAAACTGACAGTTACAATGACCAGACAAACTGACAGTTACAATGACCAGACAAACTGACAGTTACAATGACCAGACAAACTGACAGTTACAATGACCAGACAAACTGACAGTTACGATGACCAGACAAACTGACAGTTACGATGACCAGACAAACTGACAGTTACAATGACCAGACAAACTGACAGCGACCAGACAAACTGACAGCGACCAGACAAACTGACAGTTATAATGACCAGACAAACTGACAGTTATAATGACCAGACAAACTGACAGCGACCAGACAAACTGACAGTTACAATGACCAGACAAACTGACAATGACCAGACAAACTGACAGTTATAATGACCAGACAAACTGACAGTTATAATGACCAGACAAACTGACAGTTATAATGACCAGACAAACTGACAGTTACAATGACCAGACAAACTGACAGCGACCAGACAAACTGACAGTTACAATGACCAGACAAACTGACAGTTACAATGACCAGACAAACTGACAGTTACAATGACCAGACAAACTGACAATGACCAGACAAACTGACAGTTATAATGAGCAGACAAACTGACAGTTATAATGACCAGACAAACTGACAGTTATAATGACCAGACAAACTGACAGTTACAATGACCAGACAAACTGACAGCGACCAGACAAACTGACAGTTACAATGACCAGACAAACTGACAGTTATAATGACCAGACAAACTGACAGCGACCAGACAAACTGACAATGACCAGACAAACTGACAGTTACAATGACCAGACAAACTGACAGTTACAATGACCAGACAAACTGACAGTTAGAATGACCAGACAAACTGACAGTTACAATGACCAGACAAACTGACAATGACCAGACAAACTGACAGCGACCAGACAAACTGACAGTTATAATGACCAGACAAACTGACAGTTATAATGACCAGACAAACTGACAGTTACAATGACCAGACAAACTGACAGTTATAATGACCAGACAAACTGACAATGACCAGACAAACTGACAGTTATAATGACCAGACAAACTGACAGTTATAATGACCAGACAAACTGACAGTTATAATGACCAGACAAACTGACAGTTACAATGACCAGACAAACTGACAGTTACAATGACCAGACAAACTGACAGTTATAATGACCAGACAAACTGACAGTTACAATGACCAGACAAACTGACAGTTATAATGACCAGACAAACTGACAGTTATAATGACCAGACAAACTGACAGTTATAATGACCAGACAAACTGACAGTTACAATGACCAGACAAACGACCAGACAAACTTTACAATGACCAGACAAACTGACAGTTATAATGACCAGACAAACTGACAGTTATAATGACCAGACAAACTGACAGTTATAATGACCAGACAAACTGACAGTTACAATGACCAGACAAACTGACAGTTATAATGACCAGACAAACTGACAGTTATAATGACCAGACAAACTGACAGTTACAATGACCAGACAAACTGACAGTTATAATGACCAGACAAACTGACAATGACCAGACAAACTGACAGTTACAATGACCAGACAAACTGACAGTTACAATGACCAGACAAACTGACAGTTACAATGACCAGACAAACTGACAGTTACAATGACCAGACAAACTGACAATGACCAGACAAACTGACAGTTATAATGACCAGACAAACTGACAGCTACAATGACCAGACAAACTGACAGTGACAAGACAAACTGACAGTTATAATGACCAGACAAACTGACAGTTATAATGACCAGACAAACTGACAGTTACAATGACCAGACAAACTGACAGTTACAATGACCAGACAAACTGACAGTTACAATGACCAGACAAACTGACAGTTACAATGACCAGACAAACTGACAGTTATAATGACCAGACAAACTGACAGTTACAATGACCAGACAAACTGACAATGACCAGACAAACTGACGGTTATAATGACCAGACAAACTAACAGTTACAATGACCAGACAAACTGACAGTTATAATGACCAGACAAACTGACAGCGACCAGACAAACTGACAGTTACAATGACCAGACAAACTGACAGTTACAATGACCAGACAAACTGACAGTTATAATGACCAGACAAACTGACAGTTATAATGACCAGACAAACTGACAGTTACAATGACCAGACAAACTGACAGCTATAATGACCAGACAAACTGACAGTTATAATGACCAGACAAACTGACAGCTACAATGACCAGACAAACTGACAGTTACAATGACCAGACAAACTGACAGTTACAATGACCAGACAAACTGACAGTTACAATGACCAGACAAACTGACAATGACCAGACAAACTGACAGTTATAATGACCAGACAAACTGACAATGACCAGACAAACTGACAGCGACCAGACAAACTGACAGTTATAATGACCAGACAAACTGACAGTTACAATGACCAGACAAACTGACAGTTACAATGACCAGACAAACTGACAGTTACAATGACCAGACAAACTGACAGTTACAATGACCAGACAAACTGACAATGACCAGACAAACTGACAGTTATAATGACCAGACAAACTGACAGTTACAATGACCAGACAAACGGACAGTTACAATGACCAGACAAACTGACAATGACCAGACAAACGGACAGTTACAATGACCAGACAAACTGACAATGACCAGACAAACTGACAGACCCACAGCGACCAGACAAACTGTAGAAGTCGTCTGCGACTAAAGCATCCCCCTCTCCAGGCAAATAAACTCAGCAAAAAATAAACATCGTCTCACTGCCAAATGCATTTATATTCAGCAAACTTATCATGTGTAAATATTTCTATGAACATAAGATTCAACAACTGAGACATAAACTAAACAAGTTCCACAGACATGTGACTAACAGAAATGGAATATTGTGTCCCTGAACAAAGGGGGGTGGGTCAAAGTAACAGTCAGTATCTGGTGTGGCCACCAGCTGCATTAAGTACTGCAGTGCATCTCCTCCTCATGAACTTCCACCAGATTTGCCAGTTCTTGCTGTGAGATGTTACCCCACTCTTCCAGTAAGGCACCTGCAAGTTCCAGACATTTCTGGGGGAAATGGCCCTAGCCCTCACCCTCCGATCCAACAGGTCCCAGATGTGCTCAATGGTATTGAGATCACGGATCTTCGCTGACCATGGCAGAACACTGACATTCCTGTCTTGCAGGAAATCACACACAGAACGAGCAGTATGGCTGGTGGTATTGTCATGCTGGAGGGTCATGTCAGGATGAGCCTGCAGGAAGGGTACCACATGAGGGAGGAGGATGTCTTCCCTGTAACGCATAGTGTTGAGATTGCCTGCAATGACACCAAGCTCAGTCCGATGATGTTGTGACACACCGCCCCAGACCATGACGGACCCTCCACCTCGATCCCGCTCCAGACCATGACGGACCCTCCACCTCGATCCCGCTCCAGACCATGACGGACCCTCCACCTCGATCCCGCTCCAGACCATGACGGACCCTCCACCTCGATCCCGCTCCAGACCATGATCCACCTCGATGCTCCAGACCATGACGGACCCAGACCTCGATCCCGCTCCAGACCATGACGGACCCTCCACCTCGATCCCGCTCCAGACCATGACGGACCCTCCACCTCGATCCCGCTCCAGAGTACAGGCCTCGGTGTAACGCTGATTCCTTCAACTATAAAAGAGAAGAGCACTTTTTGCCAGTCCTGTCTGGTCCAGCGACGGTGGGTTTGTGCTCATAGGCAACGTTGTTGCTGGTGATATCTGGTGAGGACCTGCCTTACAACAGGCCTACAAGCCCTCAGTCCAGCCTCTCTCAGCCTATTGTGGACAGTCTGAGCACTGATGGAGGGATTGTGCGTTCCTGGTGTAACTCGGGCAGTTGTCCCACAGGTGTGATGTTCGGATGTACCGATCCTGTGCAGGTGTTGTTATACATGGTCTGCCACTGCGAGGACGATCAGTTGTCCATCCTGTCTCACTGTAGCGCTGTCTTTGGCGTCTCACAGTACGGACATTGCAAATTATTGCCCTATCCACATCTGCAGTCCTCATGCCTCCTTGCAGCAGGCCTAAGGCACATTCACACAGATGAGCAGGGACCCTGGGTTGGTGGAAAGGCCTCTTTAGTGTCCTAAGTTTTCATAACTGTGACCTTCATTGCCTACCGTCTGTAAGCTGTTTGTGACTTAACGACCGTTCCACAGGTGCATGTTCATTAATTGTTTATGGTTCATTGAACAAGCACGAGAAACAGTGTTTAAACCTTTTACAATGAAGATCAGTGAAGTTATTTTGATTTTTAACGAATTATCTTTGAAAGACGGGGTCCTGAAAAAGGGACTTTTCTTTTTTTTGCCGAGTGATGACGCTGCATTTACGTTTGGTCCATAAAATGGAGGCAGGATGATATGAGTGAAACGTATCTGGCATTTCCTGGTTAAATTGAAAACGACTGCTTCCTTCCTGAGCACATCAAAGGCAAAGAATTACTGAGATCATTCAATAAGGCTGAGAAACAGAGAGCGACTGTTTGGTTTCTAGAACTCCTCCCCGATTCGTCTATACTCGAGCATACCAAAAAAACAATGGCCCACTTTGGAGAAAAAAAAATCTTCATCTCAGGTTTTACAAACTCCAACATAGTTTTCTTAAGATTTATCCAACCGCAGACGGATTTCCTCGACTCCATGGAACCCATGAAAGGAATCTCAATAATTCTATTAAGGACCGGGATATTCTATCCCGCTATCACATGACTGTAAATCCTGTCCCCTGTGCGGGAACCATGGAAACAAACAACATTTCTGAGCAGAACCCATGTGACCTTTCATAATGAGCCATGCTATACTGCTCTAAACCAGTGGAGTCAAGGACATTCCTATACTTGACTCTGTAAATCACAACAGAAAGAAATATCTTAGTTAGTTAGTAACTTATCTACATCGTCGTCGTCCCCCTCCCTACAAAGAGCAGCACTGTGTGTGCGTGTTCCCATCAGACAGACAGCATCTGTTGCCTTTCTTGCGTCTCACCTTGCGTTTGATGTCAGTAAACTGAGAGAACATGAGAGACCAGTAGAAACCCAGCTCAGTCACGTAGTAGTGGTACAGGCCTGGGGTCAGGACCTATTAGATAGCAACAGGGACCAAGACAGACAGGGTTTATGTTAATACCTGGCCTGGAGTCAGGACCTGTTAGATAGCAACAGGGACCAAGACAGACAGGATTTATGTTAATACCTGGCCTGGAGTCAGGACCTGTTAGATAGCAACAGGGACCAAGACAGACAGGGTTTATGTTAATACCTGGCCTGGAGTCAGGACCTGTTAGATAGCAACAGAGACCAAGACAGACAGGGTTTATGTTAATATCTGGCCTGGAGTCAGGACCTGTTAGATACCAACAGAGACCAAGACAGACAGGGTTTATGTTAATACCTGGCCTGGGGTCAGGACTTGCAGGGGTCAGGAGGGGGACAGACAGGGTTTATGTTAATACGGATACACACATTACTGAATGTGTAACATACTATTATTTTTCTTGCACCTTCATAAGTTTACTTTTTTATTTAACCTTTATTTAAGGAGGAAAGTCAGTTAAGAACAAATTCTTATCTTCAGTGACGGTCTAGGAAACAGTGGGTTAACTGCCTTGTTCAGGGGGCAGAACGACAGATTTTGTACCTTGTCAGCTCGGGGATTCGATCTTGCAACCTTTCGGGTGACTGGCCCAACGCTCTAACCACTAGGCTACCTGCTGGTGACTGGCCCAACGCTCTAACCACTAGGCTACCTGCTGGTGACTGGCCCAACGCTCTAACCACTAGGCTACATGCTGGTGACTGGCCCAACGCTCTAACCACTAGGCTACCTGCTGGTGACTGGCCCAACGCTCTAACCACTAGGCTACCTGCTGGTGACTGGCCCAACGCTCTAACCACTAGGCTACCTGCTGGTGACTGGCCCAACGCTCTAACCACTAGACTACCTGCTGGTGACTGGCCCAACGCTCTAACCACTAGACTACCTGCTGGTGACTGGCCCAACGCTCTAACCACTAGGCTACCTGCTGGTGACTGGCCCAACGCTCTTACCACTAGGCTACCTGCTGGTGACTGGCCCAACGCTCTAACCACTAGACTACCTGCTGGTGACTGGCCCAACGCTCTTACCACTAGGCTACCTGCTGGTGACTGGCCCAACGCTCTAACCACTAGACTACCTGCTGGTGACTGGCCCAATGCTCTAACCACTAGGCTACCTGCTGGTGACTGGCCCAACACTCTAACCACTAGGCTACCTGCTGGTTACTGGCCCAACGCTCTAACCACTAGGCTACCTGCTGGTGACTGGCCCAACACTCTAACCACTAGGCTACCTGCTGGTGACTGGCCCAACACTCTAACCACTAGGCTACCTGCTGGTTAATGGCCCAACACTCTAACCACTAGGCTACCTGCCGCCTCTACACTCTAACCACTAGGCTACCTGCCGCCTCTACACTCTAACCACTAGGCTACCTGCCGCCTCTACACTCTAACCACTAGGCTACCTGCCGCCTCTACACTCTAACCACTAGGCTACCTGCCGCCTCTACACTCTAACCACTAGGCTACCTGGCGCCTCTACACTCTAACCACTAGACTACCTGCCTCTACACTCTAACCACTAGACTACCTGCCGCCTCTACACTCTAACCACTAGGCTACCTGCCTCCTCTACACTCTAACCACTAGACTACCTGCCTCCTCCTAACCACTAGACTACCTGCCTCCTCTACACTCTAACCACTAGACTACCTGCCTCCTCTACACTCTAACCACTAGACTACCTGCCTCCTCTACACTCTAACCACTAGACTACCTGCTGTCCAGGAAATGTACAAAAAAAAAAAAAGTACTCTTTGTAATTCCAAAATACATCCAACCAAATAAAGATTCTGGTTAACGTCACCTGGTAGGGGTAGTTGTACCAGCAGTGGTGTGTATCCCACATCCATGGGCACTGTAAACAAAGACCAACACAATCAGTCTCAATTCAGCACACAGCAATCATGTAAATACACACACACACACAATACAGGCACCAGAATATCTCACCTTCCACAGAAAGCAGATCCCATAGGTAAACATGAACAGATAAAATATAAGCCTCCACCTGAAAATAGATGACAAGATGACAAGATGACCTGGGGAAAAGTGTCTGGCAAAATAATGGGTGTGTCAGTCTCTCACCTTCGATGCACTATATAGACTCTGATCAACCATGTAGACAGTGATGTAACCAAGCTAGGACTAATGACAGGAGCACAAATCAGAGCATATCACACTACACACACAGACACACACACTACACACACACACACACACTACACACACACACACACACACACACACACACACACACACACACCACAAACCAATGTGTGCACAATTTCACAGAGGTCAAGGGCAAACTTATTAGTCGATAAGCACCATCGATCTAGACTAGATGTTATAGTCTATGATATGACCCTACATGTTCTGGGTTTAATAACCTGCATGTTCTGGGTTTAATAACCTGCATGTTCTGTCCTGGGTTTAATAACCTGCATGTTCTGTCCTGGGTTTAATAACCTACATGTTCTGTACTGGGTTTAATAACCTACATGTTCTGTCCTGGGTTTAATAACCTGCATGTTCTGTCCTGGGTTTAATAACCTGCATGTTCTGTACTGGGTTTAATAACCTACATGTTCTGGGTTTAATAACCTGCATGTTCTGGGTTTAATAACCTGCATGTTCTGGGTTTAATAACCTACATGTTCTGTACTGGGTTTAATAACCTACATGTTCTGTCCTGGGTTTAATAACCTGCATGTTCTGTCCTGGGTTTAATAACCTACATGTTCTGTACTGGGTTTAATAACCTACATGTTCTGTCCTGGGTTTAATAACCTACATGTTCTGTCCTGGGTTTAATAACCTACATGTTATGTCCTGGGTTTAATAACCTACATGTTCTGTCCTGGGTTTAATAACCTACATGTTCTGTACTGGGTTTGATAACCTACATGTTCTGTCCTGGGTTTAATAACCTACATGTTCTGTACTGGGTTTAATAACCTGCATGTTCTGGGTTTAATAACCTACATGTTCTGTACTGGGTTTGATAACCTACATGTTCTGTACTGGGTTTAATAACCTGCATGTTTTTCCTGGGTTTAATAACCTACATGTTCTGTCCTGGGTTTAATAACCTACATGTTCTGTACTGGGTTTAATAACCTGCATGTTCTGGGTTTAATAACCTACATGTTCTGTCCTGGGTTTAATAACCTACATGTTCTGGGTTTAATAACCTATATGTTCTGTACTGGGTTTAATAACCTACATGTTCTGTACTGGGTTTAATAACATGCATGTTCTGTACTGGGTTTAATAACCTACATGTTCTGTCCTGGGTTTAATAACCTACATGTTCTGTCCTGGGTTTAATAACCTACATGTTCTGTCCTGGGTTTAATAACCTGCATGTTCTGTCCTGGGTTTAATAACCTACATGTTCTGTACTGGGTTTAATAACCTACATGTTCTGTCCTGGGTTTAATAACCTACATGTTCTGTCCTGGGTTTAATAACCAACATGTTCTGTACTGGGTTTAATAACCTACATGTTCTGTCCTGGGTTTAATAACCTACATGTTCTGTCCTGGGTTTAATAACCTGCATGTTCTTACTGTAACCTGCTGGGTTTAATAACCTACATGTTCTGTCCTGGGTTTAATAACCTACATGTTCTGTACTGGGTTTAATAACCTACATGTTCTGTCCTGGGTTTAATAACCTACATGTTCTGTCCTGGGTTTAATAACCTACATGTTCTGTCCTGGGTTTAATAACCTACATGTTCTGTCCTGGGTTTAATAACCTGCATGTTCTGGGTTTAATAACCTACATGTTCTGTCCTGGGTTTAATAACCTACATGTTCTGTACTGGGTTTAATAACCTACATGTTCTGGGTTTAATAACCTACATGTTCTGTACTGGGTTTAATAACCTACATGTTCTGGGTTTAATAACCTACATGTTCTGTACTGGGTTTGATAACCTACATGTTCTGTACTGGGTTTAATAACCTGCATGTTTTTCCTGGGTTTAATAACCTACATGTTCTGTCCTGGGTTTAATAACCTACATGTTCTGTACTGGGTTTAATAACCTGCATGTTCTGGGTTTAATAACCTACATGTTCTGTCCTGGGTTTAATAACCTACATGTTCTGGGTTTAATAACCTACATGTTCTGTCCTGGGTTTAATAACCTGCATGTTCTGTACTGGGTTTAATAACCTACATGTTCTGTCCTGGGTTTAATAACCTACATGTTCTGTCCTGGGTTTAATAACCTACATGTTCTGTCCTGGGTTTAATAACCTACATGTTCTACATGTTCTGTCCTGGGTTTAATAACCTACATGTTCTGTCCTGGGTTTAATAACCTACATGTTCTGTCCTGGGTTTAATAACCTACATGTTCTGTCCTGGGTTTAATAACCTACATGTTCTGTTTAATAACCTACATGTTCTGTCCTGGGTTTTTAACCATGTTCTGTCCTAACCTGCATGTTCTGTACTGGGTTTAATAACCTGCATGTTCTGTACTGGGTTTAATAACCTGCATGTTCTGGGTTTAATAACCTACATGTTCTGTCCTGGGTTTAATAACCTACATGTTCTGTCCTGGGTTTAATAACCTACATGTTCTGGGTTTAATAACATGCATGTTCTGTACTGGGTTTAATAACATGCATGTTCTGTACTGGGTTTAATAACCTACATGTTCTGTCCTGGGTTTAATAACCTACATGTTCTGTCCTGGGTTTAATAACCTGCATGTTCTGTCCTGGGTTTAATAACCTGCATGTTCTGGGTTTAATAACCTACATGTTCTGTCCTGGGTTTAATAACCTACATGTTCTGTCCTGGGTTTAATAACCTACATGTTCTGTACTGGGTTTAATAACCTACATGTTCTGTCCTGGGTTTAATAACCTGCATGTTCTGTCCTGGGTTTAATAACCTACATGTTCTGTCCTGGGTTTAATAACCTGCATGTTCTGTCCTGGGTTTAATAACCTACATGTTCTGTCCTGGGTTTAATAACCTACATGTTCTGTACTGGGTTTAATAACCTGCATGTTCTGTACTGGGTTTAATAACCTACATGTTCTGTCCTGGGTTTAATAACCTACATGTTCTGTCCTGGGTTTAATAACCCATGTTCTGTTCTGGGTTTAATAACCTACATGTTCTGTCCTGGGTTTAATAACCTGCATGTTCTGTACTGGGTTTAATAACCTACATGTTCTGGGTTTAATAACCATGTTCTGTTCTGGGTTTAATAACCTACATGTTCTTCTGGGTTTAATAACCTACATGTTCTGTGTTCTGTCCTGGGTTTAATAACCTACATGTTCTGTCCTGGGTTTAATAACCTACATGTTCTGTCCTGGGTTTAATAACCTGCATGTTCTGTCCTGGGTTTAATAACCTGCATGTTCTGTACTGGGTTTAATAACCTACATGTTCTGTCCTGGGTTTAATAACCTGCATGTTCTGGGTTTAATAACCTACATGTTCTGTCCTGGGTTTAATAACCTACATGTTCTGTACTGGGTTTAATAACCTACATGTTCTGTACTGGGTTTAATAACCTACATGTTCTGTACTGGGTTTAATAACCTACATGTTCTGTCCTGGGTTTAATAACCTACATGTTCTGTCCTGGGTTTAATAACCTACATGTTCTGTCCTGGGTTTAATAACCTACATGTTCTGTCCTGGGTTTAATAACCTGCATGTTCTGTCCTGGGTTTAATAACCTACATGTTCTGTACTGGGTTTAATAACCTACATGTTCTGTCCTGGGTTTAATAACCTACATGTTCTGTCCTGGGTTTAATAACCTACATGTTCTGTCCTGGGTTTAATAACCTACATGTTCTGTCCTGGGTTTAATAACCTACATGTTCTGTCCTGGGTTTAATAACCTGCATGTTCTGTCTGGGTTTAATAACCTGCATGTTCTGTCCTGGGTTTAATAACCTACATGTTCTGTACTGGGTTTAATAACCTACATGTTCTGTACTGGGTTTAATAACCTACATGTTCTGTACTGGGTTTAATAACCTACATGTTCTGTCCTGGGTTTAATAACCTACATGTTCTGTACTGGGTTTAATAACCTACATGTTCTGTACTGGGTTTAATAACCTGCATGTTCTGGGTTTAATAACCTACATGTTCTGTCCTGGGTTTAATAACCTACATGTTCTGTCCTGGGTTTAATAACCTACATGTTCTGGGTTTAATAACATGCATGTTCTGTACTGGGTTTAATAACATGCATGTTCTGTACTGGGTTTAATAACCTACATGTTCTGTCCTGGGTTTAATAACCTACATGTTCTGTCCTGGGTTTAATAACCTACATGTTCTGTCCTGGGTTTAATAACCTGCATGTTCTGTCCTGGGTTTAATAACCTACATGTTCTGTCCTGGGTTTAATAACCTACATGTTCTGTCCTGGGTTTAATAACCTACATGTTCTGTACTGGGTTTAATAACCTACATGTTCTGTACTGGGTTTAATAACCTGCATGTTCTGTCCTGGGTTTAATAACCTACATGTTCTGTCCTGGGTTTAATAACCTACATGTTCTGTACTGGGTTTAATAACCTACATGTTCTGTACTGGGTTTGATAACCTACATGCTCTCACAGAACTTGGTGAGTGTGCTGGGTTTGATAACCTACATGTTCTGTACTGGGTTTGATAACCTACATGCTCTCACAGAACTTGGTGAGTGTGCTGGGTTTGTCCTGGTTGCGTCTGTGTCTGAACCATCTCTGGATCTTCCTCACATCCCAGTCCAGCTGCTTAGATAACCCATCCAGGTGTCGCGAGTCTGGGCACTACGGGAGACAGAGAGGGAGGTATTAGGGAGAGAGAGACAGGGAGAGAGGGGTATTAGAGAGAGAGAGAGAGAGGGAGAGAGGGGTATTAGAGAGAGAGAGGTATTAGAGAGAGAGAGACACAGAGAGAGAGACACAGAGAGAGAGAGAGAGAGAGAGAGAGAGAGAGAGAGAGAGAGAGAGACAAAGAGACAGAGAGAGACAGAGAGGAGAGAGGGTAAGTGAGGTATTAGAGAGATGGAGCTATTAGGGGGAGAGAAAGAGAGAGACAGAGAGGGATGTATTAGAGAGAGGGGTACTAGAGAGTGAGAGAAGTTCAGAAATTAAAGAGTATGAGGAAGAAACTATGAATGAATTCATAAATGAGGGAAATATAGGGAAATTTGCTTTGCAACATACAGGCAGTCCTGGCTTACAGTACCAAACATCACCTCAGATGACAGGCAGTCCTGGCCCGCTCATACATACAGTACTATACATCACCTCAGATGACAGGCAGTCCTGGCCCGCTCATACATACAGTACTATACATCACCTCAGATGACAGGCAGTCCTGGCCCGCTCATACATACAGTACTATACATCACAAGACATCACCTCAGATGACATCACCTCAGATGACCTATTTGATGACATCACGAGTGAGAGTAGGAGGAAGGAACAGATGAAGAATGTCAGGTGGTTGAGTATTGTGTAAAACAGAACAACTGCGTGGGAATGGGCCATTAGGAGAAAGCTGACAGTAAGTCTACATGTTTTCTAGGGGAGAGACTGATTGATTGACTATATACTGTCCTTCAAGACAAAATTATTTTCACAGCTCACAAGTAAGAACCAAGAGAGGGGGCACATCGAAGGTCGAAGAATTCTGGTAATTTTCCCCCAAATTGCCAAGTTTTACAACAATGACATAACTCCCACCTGGGAAAGTTACAGAGAGAGAAATGAAAGTATGATGGGATGAGGAAGAAAGAAGAAACAAATGAAGCATTCATTGTATTGCATAAGACCGGTGTGAGGACTGAGGAGGAAAGGAGAAATGGTTTCTTTCTGGGAGCTAGCTTACTGCCATTGATATTTTCCTGGCAGCTAATGTGTGTGTATGACAGCGGGCATTCCTTTCTTATGTAAACTCTAAACACCTTCTATAATACAGTGTGTGCGTGCAACAAACTAGTTTATTATTTGTGTGTGTGTGTGTGTGTGTGTGTGTGTGTGTGTATGTGTGTGTGCAACAAACTAGTTTATTATTTTGTGTGTGTGTGTGTGTGTGTGTATGTGTGTGCGTGCAACAAACTAGTTTATTATTTGTGTGTGTGTGTGTGTGTGTGTGTGTGTGTGTGTGTGTGTGTGTGTGCGTGCGTGCAACAAACTAGTTTATTATTTGTGTGTGTGTGGCAGCCAGCTAGCGTTGCGTACCTTTGATGGATGCAGACACTGTAAACACCTTCCTTAACTGCCCACGGGACTACGGTCATTTCAACGTGGATAATTGGGTAATATTTGCGTGAGACTAGGGCTGTTGCGGTGACCGTATTACCGCCACACGCCAGCGGTGTCGAGTCATGAAGGCAGTTAAATTCCACGTGACCGTTTAGTCACAGTAATTGGGGCGGCAGGGTAGCCTAGTGGTTGAGAGCGTTGGACTAGTAACCGGAACGTTGCAAGTTCAAACCCCCAAGCTGACAAGGTACAAATCTGTTGTTCTGCCCCTGAACAGGCAGTTAACCCACTGTTCCTAGACCAGTTAACCCACTGTTCCTAGGCCGTCATTGAAAATAAGAATTTGTTCTTAACTGACTTGCCTAGTTAAATAAAGGTAAAAAATAAAATAATTAGGCTTCTCCAAGCTCGGATGCTGCTGATGGTCATTAGTAGTCTACTAAACTTGCTAACTGCCTGGTACTCAGCACTCTATTGTCCCTCTAATCACTCTGACATCAATGCAAATGTGATCGAAAATCTAATCAATCACTTCATAAGAGCCCATGAGCTCATGTTGCTCAACATCTCTATTGGCTAGGCAATCATACAAGAACACAGAGTGATGGCCTCTATTAAAAAGAGGAGGATCTCATCAGCTTTCTATAGGCTAGGCCTGCTATATTTATTCATCAACTTTTCTAATATTAAGCACATTGCTTATCTTCCCTACTTGGCTGGCATGAAAATGAACCAGGGGAAAAGTGTCCTCCATTCGCTATTTAAGTGTATCGGTGACATTTATTTTTTCCCCCTGACCCTGTTTCGATAGAGGTGCAAAACAAATCTCCCACTAATATTATTTAGTATAAGTAAAGATAAGATTAAATCAAGAATAGTCTGATGGCTGACACTATTAGCCTATCAATGATATATTATCACTTGTGAATGAGGCCCAGTGTAAGAAACAATGGTTATTTTGTTGCTTTTTTTCTAATCATAGTCACACACCTCACGTAGGCTAGCCCATAAGCCTCCATATATATATATATATATATACAGTGCCTTGCGAAAGTATTCAGCCCCCTTGAACTTTTTCGACCTTTTGCCACTTCAAACATAAAGATATAAAACTGTATTTTTTTGTGAAGAATCAACAACAAGTGGGACACAATCATGAAGTGGTACGACATTTATTGGATATTTCAAACTTTTTTAACAAATCAAAAACTGAAAAATTGGGCGTGCAAAATTATTCAGCCCCCTTAAGTTAATACTTTGTAGCGCCACCTTTTGCTGCGATTACAGCTGTAAGTCGCTTGGGGTATGTCTCTATCAGTTTTGCACATCGAGGGACTGAAATTTTTTCCCATTCCTCCTTGCAAAACAGCTCGAGCTCAGTGAGGTTGGATGGAGAGCATTCCACAGATTCTCGATTGGATTCAGGTCTGGACTTTGACTTGGCCATTCTAACACCTGGATATGTTTATTTTTTAACCATTCCATTGTAGATTTTGCTTTATGTTTTGGATCAGTGTCTTGTTGGAAGACAAATCTCCGTCCCAGTCTCAGGTCTTTTGCAGACTCCATCAGGTTTTCTTCCAGAATGGTCCTGTATTTGGCTCCATCCATCTTCCCATCAATTTTAACCATCTTCCCTGTCCCTGCTGAAGAAAAGCAGGCCCAAACCATGATGCTGCCACCACCATGTTTGACAGTGGGGATGAGCTGTGTTGTTGTGTGTTGTTGTGTTGCTTTTACGCCAAACATAACGTTTTGCATTGTTGCCAAAAAGTTAAATTTTGGTTTCATCTGACCAGAGCACCTTCTTCCACATGTTTGGTGTGTCTCCCAGGTGGCTTGTGGCAAACTTTAAACAACACTTTTTATGGATATCTTTAAGAAATGGCTTTCTTCTTGCCACTCTTCCATAAAGGCCAGATGTGTGCAATATACGACTGATTGTTGTCC
>NC_088410.1:96456849-96569349 GCF_034236695.1 Oncorhynchus nerka | reverse complement strand
TTATTATGTATATGTGCCATTTCAATATCTGTCCAACACCGGCCAAAAGACAGAGGGAAGAAATGAAATATACTGTAACTCATAAACCATTTAAAAAAAAGAGCAGGACTTTCAAAACATTTTATGTGTCAGGACAAGAGGCCAGGAAGAGAGTAGAGATGAAATATCACGTCATATACATAACTAGTTTGGCAACAGCATCAGTTAGTCCTATAGAGTACAGACAAGTGGACTGTCCAAGTGAAGTGTGCTTTCAATAGCACTCAATATGTTAGTGTTCCTTCAGTGTCCTTTAGATCATAGAGAGTATAGACCTAGATATCATAGAGAGTATAGACCTAGAGATCATAGAGAGTATAGATCTAGAGATCATAGAGAGTATAGACCTAGAGATCGTAGAGAGTATAGACCTAGAGATCATAGAGAGTATAGACCTAGATATCACAGAGAGTATAGACCTAGAGATCATAGAGAGTATAGACCTAGATATCACAGAGAGTATAGACCTAGAGTCGCTCTGGATAAGAGCGTCTGCTAAATGACTTAAATGTAAATGTAAATGTAGAGATCATAGAGAGTATAGACCTAGATATCACAGAGAGTATAGACCTAGAGATCATAGCGAGTATACACCTAGATATCATGGCGAGTATTGACCTAGAGATCATAGCGAGTATAGACCTAGATATCATAGAGAGTATAGACCTAGATATCATAGAGAGTATAGACCTAGAGATCATAGCGAGTATAGACCCAGAGATCATAGAGAGTATAGACCTAGATATCACAGAGAGTATAGACCTAGAGATCATAGAGACTATAGACCTAGATATCATAGAGAGTATAGACCTAGATATCATAGAGTATAGACCTAGATATCACAGAGAGTATACACCTAGAGATCATAGCGAGTATAGACCTAGAGATCATAGAGAGTATAGACCTAGATATCACAGAGTATAGACCTAGAGATCAAAGAGAGTATAGACCTAGATATCATAGTGAGTATAGACCTAGAGATCATAGAGAGTATAGACCTAGAGATCATAGAGTATAGACCTAGAGATCATAGAGAGTATAAACGTAGATATCACAGAGAGTATAGACCTAGAGATCATAGAGAGTATAGACCTAGATATCATAGCGAGTATAGACCTAGAGATCATAGAGAGTATAGACCTAGATATCATAGCGAGTATAGACCTAGAGATCATAGCGAGTATAGACCTAGAGATCATAGAGAGTATAGACCTAGAGATCATAGAGACTATAGACCTAGATATCATAGAGAGTATAGACCTAGATATCATAGAGTATAGACCTAGATATCACAAAGAGTATAGACCTAGAGATCATAGCGAGTATAGACCTAGAGATCATAGCGAGTATAGACCTAGAGATCATAGAGAGTATAGACCTAGAGATCATAGAGAGTATAGACCTAGAGAGCATAGCGAGTATAGACCTGGAGATCATAGAGAGTATAGACCTAGATATCATAGAGAGTATAGACCTAGAGATCATAGAGAGTATAGACCTAGAGATCATAGCGAGTATAGACCTGGAGATCATAGAGAGTATAGACCTAGATATCATAGAGAGTATAGACCTAGAGATCATAGTGAGTATAGACCTAGAGATCATAGCGAGTATAGACCTAGATATCATAGAGAGTATAGACCTAGAGATCATAGCGAGTATAGACCTAGAGATCATAGAGAGTATAGACCTAGAGATCATAGCGAGTATAGACCTAGATATCATAGAGAGTATAGACCTAGAGATCATGGCATAGAGAACATAGAGCAGAGCGACATACTCAGTAATGGTGAAATGTGTTTTCAATAGCACTCCATCTGCTTGTGTTGCTTGTCCTTTGTCACTATAGCCTGGACTGTTTACAGTTGAAAATCATACCAATAGTAAAACACACTCGTCTAACAGATTCAAACCCCTTTGACCCGGCCATTCCAACATTGTTTAGCCTACCGTGTGGATAAGTCACTAGTCTACATGAAAGGTCAGCCACACTGTGGGTAAGCCAGAAAACACACAACAGAGGTTAACTGTGGTAAGCTAGAAGCCTGGTCCCAGGTTAACTGTGGTAAGCCAGAAGCCTGGTCACAGGTTAACTGTGGTAAGCCAGAAGCCTGGTCCCAGGTTAACTGTGGTAAGCCAGAAGCCTGGTCCCAGGTTAACTGTGGTAAGCCAGAAGCCTGGTCCCAGGTTAACTGTGGTAAGCCAGAAGCCTGGTCCCAGGTTAACTGTGGTAAGCCAGAAGTCTAGAGTAGAGCAGGCAGTGTGGTATTGTAGGGTGGTAAAGCCTGGTCCCAGATATGTAAATGTACAATGACCAGGAAGTTGGCTACACTGCATATAGATCTGGGATCAGGCTAAAGGAAGGGGAACTGTGGTGGAATCTGACACGACACGCCCGGTTTGGCAGTCATTCAGCCAGCCAGAGTAGTGCGGTGGATTAGAACGTGAGAAAATAAAAAAAACTGCCCTTATTAATCTGATCTGGTTTCTGAAACGACTCTGACCAGTTTGTGTGGTGGTGGGGGTGTGGGGGGGAAATCCCTTTTCCCCCTCTTCCTCCTGTCATTCCAGTTCACAAGCTATGAAAAATATGACTATCGTCCAAACACACTGCATTAGGGTGAACACCTGAGTCAGAGGGGGAAAACACATCTCGGTTTCACCTTGTGTTAAACATCCATAAAGGGAAAGTATGATGCTGTATCTACCATGTCGATCAGGAGTCACTAGGCCCTATTTCAGTGGGATGAAACACTGAAACACTGAAACACAACAGATAGAAATGTAATGAAAAGAGCTGACGCGATTCGCTATGCTAACCTGACACACATCCCCTGATCACATCTGTTCTACACTATACATTTTTTATCTCAACATTCTGTAACGAGGAACCAACATGAACAGACACCAGGGCTTCCCTGTTTTATCAAATGTCTGTTATTTACACCACAGTTTATTATCAGTATTTACACCACAGGGTAAACTAGTTTATTATCAGTATTTATACCACAGGGTAAACTAGTTTATTATCAGTATTTATACCACAGAGTAGTTTATTATCAGTGTTTATACCATAGAGTAGTTTATTATCAGTATTTATACCATAGAGTAGTTTATTATCAGTGTTTATACCATAGAGTAAACTAGTTTATTATCAGTGTTTATACCATAGAGTAGTTTATTATCAGTATTTATACCACAGGGTAAACTAGTTTGTTATCAGTATTTATACCACAGGGTAAACTAGTTTATTATCAGTGTTTATACCACAGGGTAAACTAGTTTATTATCAGTGTTTATACCACAGAGTAGTTTATTATCAGTGTTTATACCATAGAGTAAACTAGTTTATTATCAGTGTTTATACCATAGAGTAGTTTATTATCAGTGTTTATACCATAGAGTAAACTAGTTTATTATCAGTGTTTATACCACAGAGTAGTTTATTATCAGTGTTTATACCATAGAGTAGTTTATTATCAGTGTTTATACCATAGAGTAGTTTATTATCAGTGTTTATACCACAGAGTAAACTAGTTTATTATCAGTGTTTATACCATAGAGTAGTTTATTATCAGTGTTTATACCACAGAGTAGTTTATTATCAGTATTTATACCACAGGGTAAACTAGTTTATTATCAGTATTTATACCACAGGGTAAACTAGTTTATTATCAGTGTTTATACCATAGAGTAGTTTATTATCAGTGTTTATACCACAGAGTAAACTAGTTTATTATCAGTGTTTATACCATAGAGTAGTTTATTATCAGTGTTTATACCATAGAGTAAACTAGTTTATTATCAGTGTTTATACCACAGAGTAAACAAGTTTATTATCAGTGTTTATACCATAGAGTAGTTTATTATCAGTATTTATACCATAGAGAAAACTAGTTTATTATCAGTGTTTATACCATAGAGTAGTTTATTATCAGTGTTTATACCATAGAGTAGTTTATTATCAGTGTTTATACCACAGAGTAGTTTATTATCAGTATTTATACCATAGAGTAGTTTATTATCAGTGTTTATACCATAGAGTAAACTAGTTTATTATCAGTGTTGATACCATAGAGTAGTTTATTATCAGTGTTTATACCACAGAGTAAACTAGGTTATTATCAGTGTTTATACCATAGAGTAGTTTATTATCAGTGTTTATACCATAGAGTAAACTAGTTTATTATCAGTGTTTATACCATAGAGTAGTTTATTATCAGTGTTTATACCATAGAGTAAACTAGTTTATTATCAGTGTTTATACCATAGAGTAAACTAGTTTATTATCAGTGTTGATACCATAGAGTAGTTTATTATCAGTGTTTATACCACAGGGTAAACTAGTTTATTATCAGTGTTTATACCATAGAGTAGTTTATTATCAGTGTTTATACCACAGAGTAGTTTATTATCAGTGTTTATACCACAGAGTAGTTTATTATCAGTATTTATACCATAGAGTAGTTTATTATCAGTGTTTATACCATAGAGTAGTTTATTATCAGTATTTATACCATAGAGTAAACTAGTTTATTATCAGTGTTGATACCATAGAGTAGTTTATTATCAGTGTTTATACCACAGGGTAAACTAGTTTATTATCAGTGTTTATACCATAGAGTAGTTTATTATCAGTGTTTATACCATAGAGTAGTTTATTATCAGTGTTTATACCACAGAGTAAACTAGTTTATTATCAGTGTTTATACCATAGAGTAGTTTATTATCAGTGTTTATACCATAGAGTAGTTTATTATCAGTGTTTATACCACAGAGTAAACTAGGTTATTATCAGTGTTTATACCATAGAGTAGTTTATTATCAGTGTTTATACCACAGAGTAGTTTATTATCAGTGTTTATACCATAGAGTAGTTTATTATCAGTGTTTATACCATAGAGTAGTTTATTATCAGTATTTATACCATAGAGTAGTTTATTATCAGTGTTTATACCATAGAGTAGTTTATTATCAGTATTTATACCACAGAGTAAACTAGTCTATTATCAGTGTTTATACCATAGAGTAGTTTATTATCAGTGTTTATACCATAGAGTAGTTTATTATCAGTGTTTATACCACAGAGTAGTTTATTATCAGTGTTTATACCACAGAGTAGTTTATTATCAGTATTTATACCATAGAGTAGTTTATTATCAGTGTTTATACCATAGAGTAGTTTATTATCAGTGTTTATACCATAGAGTAGTTTATTATCAGTGTTTATACAACAGAGTAAACTAGTTTATTATCAGTGTTTATACCACAGAGTAGTTTATTATCAATGTTTATACCACAGAGTAAACTAGTTTATTATCAGTGTTTATACCATAGAGTAGTTTATTATCAGTGTTTACACCATAGAGTAGTTTATTATCAGTGTTTATACCATAGAGTAGTTTATTATCAGTGTTTATACCACAGAGTAGTTTATTATCAGTATTTATACCATAGAGTAGTTTATTATCAGTGTTTATACCATAGAGTAGTTTATTATCAGTATTTATACCATAGGGTAAACTAGTTTATTATCAGTGTTTATACCATAGGGTAAACTAGTTTATTATCAGTGTTTATACCATAGAGTAGTTTATTATCAGTGTTTATACCATAGAGTAGTTTATTATCAGTGTTTATACCATAGAGTAAACTAGTTTATTATCAGTGTTTATACCATAGAGTAGTTTATTATCAGTGTTTATACCATAGAGTAGTTTATTATCAGTGTTTATACCATAGAGTAGTTTATTATCAGTGTTTATACCATAGAGTAGTTTATTATCAGTGTTTATACCACAGAGTAAACTAGGTTATTATCAGTGTTTATACCACAGAGTAGTTTATTATCAGTGTTTATACCACAGAGTAAACTAGTTGAATTGTCAGTGTTTATGCGATAGGCCAGGCTATAAGTTCAAATCTCAGTTTGCTTTACCGTCTAGTGTGTAGTTTACGCCAATCATTTGGACACAACAGTTTAATGTAGCTTACACCTTTATGTATAATGTGCATTGAAGCCTCAGTGAATTAAGGCCTACAGCTTCACCAGAGTGGGAGTTGTCTCCTCCTTTAAGATGTCTTATCTAGCTCAGTGAATTAAGGCCTACAGCTTCACCAGAGTGGGAGTTGTCTCCTCCTTTAAGATGTCTTATCTAGCTCAGTGAATTAAGGCCTACAGCTTCACCAGAGTGGGAGTTGTCTCCTCCTTTAAGATGTCTTATCTAGCTCAGTGAATTAAGGCCTACAGCTTCACCAGAGTGGGAGTTGTCTCCTCCTTTAAGATGTCTTATCTAGCTCAGTGAATTAAGGCCTACAGCTTCACCAGAGTGGGAGTTGTCTCCTCCTTTAAGATGTCTTATCTAGCTCAGTGAATTAAGGCCTACAGCTTCACCAGAGTGGGAGTTGTCTCCTCCTTTAAGATGTCTTATCTAGCTCAGTGAATTAAGGCCTACAGCTTCACCAGAGTGGGAGTTGTCTCCTCCTTTAAGATGTCTTATCTAGCTCAGTGAATTAAGGCCTACAGGTTCCATCGTTGAGTCAAGAGTCAGACAGCAAACATTTTGTCGCTGACACAGCAAATTATTTTCTGTTTGCGGTCCTATGATTCTGGCACCCAACAGCGTTCCTAGATATTACCAAGCGTAGGTTATGTACACTGTATTTATCCAGGTTGTATCTCCTTGTGAGGCCAAGTACTTAGGTAAAAAATACTTTAAAGTACTTAAGTAGTTACTGGGACATCTGTACTCCAGTTTACTATTTATTTTTCTCACTACTTTAACTCCACTACACTCCTAAAGAAAATATATACTTTTTACTCCCATACTGACACTAAAAAGTACTCGTTACATTTAGAACGCTCAGACAGAACAGCAAAATAGTCCAATTTACGCACCTATCAACATAACACATTGTGATGCCTACTGCCTCTGATCTGGTGAATTCACTAAATAAAAATACTGCTGTTTGTAAATGATGTTGGAGTGTGCCCATCTTTATTTATTATTTTGTTAATCGGGCTGTCTAGTTTGCTTAATATAAGGAATTTAATGTATAGGGGCAGCAGGGTAGCCTAGTGGTTAGAGCGGTGGACTAGTAACCGGAGGGTTGCAAGTTCAAACCCCCGAGCTGACAAGGTACAAATCTGTCGTTCTGCCCCTGAACAAGGCAGTTAACCCACTGTTCCTAGGCCGTCATTGAAAATAAGAATTTGTTCTTAACTGACTTGCCTAGTTAAATAAAGGTAAAAATAGCATTAATATGTTTTCTATTAATTATATGAAGGTATCTTTACTTTTACTCAAGTATTACAATTGATTACTTTTTCCACCCCTGGCTAACTGTAATCTCAGTTGGAAAGAGGACAGTTTGAGGGTTACTACTACAACTGGTCTCCTGATAGTTACTACAACTGGTCTCCTGATGGTTACTACTACAACTGGTCTCCTGATGGTTACTAATACAACTGGTCTCCTGATGGTTACTACTACAACTGGTCTCCTGAGGGTTACTACTACAACTGGTCTCCTGATAGTTACTACAACTGGTCTCCTGATGGTTACTACTACAACTGGTCTCCTGATGGTTACTAATACAATTGGTCTCCTGATGGTTACTACTACAACTGGTCTCCTGAGGGTTACTACTACAACTGGTCTCCTGATAGTTACTACAACTGGTCTCCTGATGGTTACTACTACAACTGGTCTCCTGATGGTTACTAATACAACTGGTCTCCTGATGGTTACTAATACAACTGGTCTCCTGATGGTTACTAATACAACTGGTCTCCTGATGGTTACTAATACAACTGGTCTCCTGATGGTTACTAATACAACTGGTCTCCTGATGGTTACTACTACAACTGGTCTCCTGATAGTTACTACAACTGGTCTCCTGATGGTTACTACTACAACTGGTCTCCAGATGGTTACTACTACAACTGGTCTCCTGATGGTTACTACTACAACTGGTCTCCTGATGGTTACTACTACAACTGGTCTCCTGATGGTTACTACTACAACTGGTCTCCTGATGGCTACTACAACTGATAGTTACTACAACTGGTCTCCTGATGGTTACTACTACAACTGGTCTCCTGATGGTTACTACTACAACTGGTCTCCTGATGGTTACTACTACAACTGGTCTCCTGATGGTTACTACTACAACTGGTCTCCTGATGGCTACTACTACAACTGGTCTCCTGATGGTTACTACTACAACTGGTCTCCTGATGGTTACTACTACAACTGGTATCCTGATAGTTACTACAACTGGTCTCCTGATGGTTACTACTACAACTGGTCTCCTGATGGTTACTACTACAACTGGTCTCCTGATGGTTACTACTACAACTGGTCTCCTGATGGTTACTACTACAACTGGTCTCCTGATGGTTACTAATACAACTGGTCTCCTGACAGCAAGCTAGCTGTCTCTCTCTGAGCTAGTCCGGCAAGCTAGCAGTCTCTCTCTGAGCTAGTCCGGCAAGCTAGCAGTCTCTCTCTGAGCTAGTCCGGCAAGCTAGCGGTCTCTCTCTGAGCTAGTCCGGCAAGCTAGCGGTCTCTCTCTGAGCTAGTCCGGCAAGCTAGCTGTCTCTCTCTGAGCTAGTCCGGCAAGCTAGCTGTCTCTCTCTGAGCTAGTCCGGCAAGCTAGCGGTCTCTCTCTGAGCTAGTCCGGCAAGCTAGCGGTCTCTCTCTGAGCTAGTCCGGCAAGCTAGCTGTCTCTCTCTGAGCTAGTCCGGCAAGCTAGCTGTCTCTCTCTGAGCTAGTCCGGCAAGCTAGCGGTCTCTCTCTGAGCTAGTCCGGCAAGCTAGCTGTCTCTCTCTGAGCTAGTCCGGCAAGCTAGCGGTCTCTCTCTGAGCTAGTCCGGCAAGCTAGCTGTCTCTCTCTGAGCTAGTCCGGCAAGCTAGCTGTCTCTCTCTGAGCTAGTCCGGCAAGCTAGCGGTCTCTCTCTGAGCTAGTCCAGCAAGCTAGCGGTCTCTCTCTGAGCTAGTCCGGCAAGCTAGCGGTCTCTCTCTGAGCTAGTCCGGCAAGCTAGCTGTCTGTACGGCAGTTGAAAAAATGTTCAATAAACCACAAAATGAATGTAGCCTACAGGTGTGCGTACATGAGAGTGTAAAGAGATGTTGAATGAACTGATGGATGCTCTGTTTACATAAACGAGGCTATTAGCCAAGTCAAATCAGTTCAGTAGAAAAGGATTAGGTAAAGACATGTTTTAATCCTCCTCACAGAGAAAAGGTTTCCAAGATACAGGTTAAAGACAAATATGATGCAACAGAGATAATCATACTTCATGTGTCATTATTGGCACAGTTCAAGTTCATGAATTGGCTTATAAATTAACTGGCTTATGGCCTACAAAAACTGAACTTTCAACACAATCAACTTCTGTTCTAGACCGTGTTTATGTGCTAAGTGAATGTGATGATCGGCTACTTCACAACTTCCAGAAACAAACCCTTATTCCCCTGAGAGGTGAGAAAGGACTAAGATCCTTTATTTCCAGAAACAAACCCTTATTCCCCTGAGAGGTGAGAAAGGATTAAGATCCCTTATTTCCAGAAACAATCCTTATTCCCCTGAGAGGTGAGAAAGGATTAAGGTCCCTTATTTCCAGAAACAAACCCTTATTCCCCTGAGAGGTGAGAAAGGACTAAGGTCCCTTATTTCCAGAAACAAACCCTTATTCCCCTGAGAGGTGAGAAAGGATTAAGGTCCCTTATTTCCAGAAACAAACCCTTATTCTCCTGAGAGGTGAGAAAGGATTAAGGTCCCTTATTTCCAGAAACAAACCCTTATTCCCCTGAGAGGTGAGAAAGGATTAAGGTCCCTTATTTCCAGAAACAAACCCTTATTCTCCTGAGAGGTGAGAAAGGATTAAGGTCCCTTATTTCCAGAAACAAACCCTTATTCTCCTGAGAGGTGAGAAAGGATTAAGGTCCCTTATTTCCAGAAACAAACCCTTATTCCCCTGAGAGGTGAGAAAGATCCCTTATTTCCAGAAACAAACCCTTATTCCCCTGAGAGGTGAGAAAGGACTAAGGTCCCTTATTTCCAGAAACAAACCCTTATTCCCCTGAGAGGTGAGAAAGGATTAAGATCCCTTATTTCCAGAAACAAACCCTTATTCCCATGAGAGGTGAGAAAGGATTAAGGTCCCTTATTTCCAGAAACAAACCCTTATTCTCCTGAGAGGTGAGGAACGACTAAGGTCCCTTAATTCCAGAAACAAACCCTTATTCCCCTTTGTATTGGTGAAGATCTAGGGAGTTATCTCAGAGTATCTCAGTGCTTTTTTATTTAACTAGGCAAGTCAGTTAAGAATAAATTCTTATTGCCTTGTTCAGGGGCAGAAGAACAGATTGTCAGCTCGGGGATTCGATCCAGCAACCTTTCAGTTACTGGCCCAACGCTCTAACCCCCAAGGATCAGGTACCCCTGCCCATTTAATCTTATTCATTGTGATCTAAAGACAACATTTCGGCCCATCTTAAAGCAGGACTCCGACTCTGAGATGATTTATGATTTATGAATATGGGCTCTGCAAGTACAAGATGGACAGCAGTTTGGTGAAATGCCCACAATGCTCAGAGCCATTATGAAAAAAGTACAATATCACTCCATCCATGGCTTCAGCCTGGATTTCAGCCAAACTTTCCCCGACTAACCCTGAAACCCAAGGGACAACAGTTACAAGGAAAAAAAACCTGTAAGATTCTAAAACTAGTCAAAGCAAGTTTATACCAGAAGCTAATTAAACAGAAAATGAACCCATCTTCCTCCTCTTTCATTCATGACAAAGAGACCTAGTTCCCACATAGATGTGACGAGTCCCAACCCAACCCATGACACATAGGCTAGGGCAGGGTTCTGCAATCCTCTTCCTGGAGAGCTAATCTCCTGTCGGTTTTCACTCCAATACCACCTGTCACTAAACCTGTTTCAGTTTATCAACCAGCTAAATTATTACAATTGGGTGTGCTAGATTAGGGTTGGAGCGTAACAACCTACAGGAGGGTAGCTCTCCGGGAACAGGGTTGTAGAGACCTGGGCTAGGCTGTATACTGTATGTCGGTCCCCAACCAGGCCTGAGGCTGTTTGGTAATGATGATAAGCTCTTTAGGTATGGATGGGCGGACTGTCATGAATACTGGTAATGGACTGATTTGTGATCCTGCAGCCCTGATGTGTCCGTTTCTCAGTGACAAAGGGTCTGTTATAACCAGTTTATAGCGGTTTATAACTGTTTTACTCCCCATCTATAGCCATGATTGCTGAGCATGGTTTTGAATTAAAAGGCAACCTGGACTGGAGATTGTGGGACGTGTTCTTACTAAAGAAAATAACTTTGTAATAACTGACCCTGACAATACAGGCCATAGGCCAGCTCTGAGAACTGCCTGCAAAAGTTGTCATCAAGTTGTTGTACTGTCTCTGTCGGCCATAGCTATTATATCAATGGATAATGAGCTTTTTTTCCATATCTATTGTTAGATGCTTTGTATGAGTTGGCTTGCCCCAGTGCTCTCACTAGGACAGGGGTAGACAACTAGATTGTTAGATGCTTTGTATGAGTTGGCTTGCCCCAGTGCTCTCACTAGGACAGGGGTAGACAACTAGATTGTTAGATGCTTTGTATGAGTTGGCTTGCCCCAGTGCTCTCACTAGGACAGGGGTAGACAACTAGATTGTTAGATGCTTTGTATGAGTTGGCTTGCCCCAGTGCTCTCACTAGGACAGGGGTAGACAACTAGATTGTTAGATGCTTTGTATGAGTTGGCTTGCCCCAGTGCTCTCACTAGGACAGGGGTAGACAACTAGATTGTTAGATGCTTTGTATGAGTTGGCTTGCCCCAGTGCTCTCACTAGGACAGGGGTAGACAACTAGATTGTTAGATGCTTTGTATGAGTTGGCTTGCCCCAGTGCTCTCACTAGGACAGGGGTAGACAACTAGATTGTTAGATGCTTTGTATGAGTTGGCTTGCCCCAGTGCTCTCACTTGACAACTAGATTGTTAGATGCTTTGTATGAGTTGGCTTGCCCCAGTGCTCTCACTAGGACAGGGGTAGACAACTAGATTGTTAGATGCTTTGTATGAGTTGGCTTGCCCCAGTGCTCTCACTAGGACAGGGGTAGACAACTAGATTTAGCAACGGGACGATGTTTGTCCGAGCGGATGGTAAAGGGGCTGGAACATAATTATAATAACTTATACACTCAAATTGACCACAATAAAGCCCAAAAGGAGGTTGTATTTGAAAATAACATAATCCTTTCCTACCTGGATTACATTGAGATACGATCACATACGCCTCTTTTTATTTGTGGGAATACTTGGGAACAGATTTTAAAAATTATTGGTGATTTTACAGTTGTTGTTTTTTTTTTACCCAAAAAGTTAAAACTTTGGAAGACCAAAGAAAAACACTTGAGGAACGGCTTTGGCCCGTACGCCAGCTGTTGCCGACCCCTGCCCTACGAAGTAGCAAGTAGCTAGAGGTTCGCGTAGCTAGCATAAGGCTGACATGGATGGACAACCATAGAGATCCTATTAAATCATAAATCTATGGGACTACCCCCCCAAAAAATACGATGGCAAGGACATTTTTATTTTTCAATCGAAGACTCGTGCGTGCATATACGTCCAGGAGGGTGTTATCTTCAAGAAATAGTTGATAAAAGAAAACATAAGTGAAAAAACGTCATGGTAACATGACTTAGAAAAGCAAAATAGTGCGTACCTCTCAAATAGTATTCTGACAGCAAAGATCCCCACAGCCAACGGTAAGGCAGAGAGTAAGTGCCCGGCTTTTGGATACTCCACTCCGGGCGCTGGGTCTGCAAGATCCGCCCATGTCACATTATGTGGGAGCCAAAACCTCTCGTTCCAAAACCACACTGAAAGAGCAGCCATGATCACCAAAAGTGGCTTCGATTTAAGAAATGTAATCCCCAGGAGAAAAAAATAAAACGAGGGAAACGTTTCCACCGCCCTTCCTTTGAGGACTGAGTATTGGATGAGTCCAGAAACCTTTTGTACCCGTGTTGGGTAAGACTAGAAACGTTTTGTTGTCCGTGATAGAATTGTTGGATGGATGAAATTAAAAAAGGCCTCACAACAGAGCAATCATCAGTCAGTCCAGAAAGAACAAAGATTTTTTTTTTTTTTTACTAAAAAAGACCACAGTTTGTGGTTTAAGATGGGAAGAAATGTGGGCAGAACAAACGAGAAGGTGGGCAGAGCCAAGCATGAGCTAGCGAGATCCTATTGGCTCGTTCTAGCAACAGGGAACGCCTACGCTGTGAAGTGCGCATGTGCAAGACCTCAATTCTCCTTTGCACTCTTTCTAAAAAAACGCAATTCTTTAACATTTTGGCAAAGGGTAAACGTCTACATAACATATTCCACTCTGTTCGTCACATATTCTAGTTTTGAGAAGATAAACCTGTATTGAGATCAAATGTTTCATCGACGAGAAAACTATCAGAATATCGGCCAGAATCCAATTCAATTCAAGGGGCTTTATTGGCATGGGAAACGTGTTAACATTAACATTGTTAACGTTGGCCAGAATCCCATCTCATTCCATTTTCTCCCACTGCCGGGCACTGGGCTTCCTCTCACTACCATATTTGGAAGTGAGTGGAGACTCCAGGCGGATGCTTCACGTTTATACATCATGTGAAATAGATTTATCATTGTTCTGTCTGTGGTATGAAGATGGCGACGTTGGCTAGCCAAACTGCGCATGTGGTGCAAGCCGTTAAATATAAAGCACTTATTCAATACAAAGTTGTTTTTGACGAAAATTAAAACGTGTCAATTTGTCACATTCACGAGGTTGGAGTAATAACGTGTTCAACTACTTAAGACACTGGCTTGAATATAGGTTCTCCCTTTAGATTTCGAGAAAATTAACAACTAAGAAATACTTTTTCACTTCTCTCATTGACTTCGCAAATTTCAAACCCTGGCCTGGTCTTCTTGGTCTGTTTAGCAAGTGTTCCCGGTAGTCTAGCAATGTTGTGCCTCTGGGTTTATAAACTGCTATTACTGATGGGACGTTCACTATTACTTTTCCAACCAGATAGACTAGTGTCTTTCTTATCGTAATAAGAATAAGAGCACCTCCTCCCAGCTGCCCACTGCACTGAGGCTAGGAAACACTGTCACCACTGATAAATCCACAATAATTGAGAATTTAAATAAGCATTTTTCTACGGCTGTCCATGCATTCCACCTGGCCACCCCTACCCTGGTCAACAGCCCTGCACCCCCCACAGCAACTCGCAAAAGCCTCCCCCATTTCCCCTTCACCCAAATCCAGATAGCTGATGTTCTGAAAGAGCTGCAAAATCTGGACCCCTACAAATCAGCAGGGCACGTCAGCCACGCTCAAGGTCCTAAACGATATCATAACCACCATCGATAAGAGACAATACTGTGCAGTTGTATTCATCGACCTGGCCAAGGCTTTCGACTCTGTCAATCACCACATTCTTATCGGCAGACTCAACAGCCTTGGTTCCTCAAATGACTGCCTCGCCTGTTTCACCAACTACTTCTCAGACAGAGTTCAGTGTGCCAAATCGGAGGGACTGTTGTCCGGACCTCTGGCAGTCTCTATGGGGGTGCCACAGGGTTCAATTATCGGGCCAACTTTTTTCTCTGTATACATCGATGATGTCGCTCTCGCTGTTAGTGATTCTCTGATCTAGCTCTACGCAGACGACACCATTCTGTATACTTCTGGCCCTTTTTTGGACACTGTGTTAACTAACCTCCAGATGAGCTTCAATGCCATACAACTCTCCTTCCATGGCCTCCAGCTGCCCTTAAATGCAAGTAAAACTAAATGCATGCTCTTCAACCGTTTGCTGCCCGCACCTGCCCGCCCGCCCAGCATCACTACTCTGGACGGTTCTGACTTAGAATATGTGGACAACTACAAATACCTAGGTGTCTTGTCCAGACTCGTATCTCCAATCCAAAATTACATCTAGAATCGGCATCCTATTTCGCAACAAAGCATCCTTCATTCATGCTGCCAAACATACCCTCATAAAACTGACTATCCTACCGATCCTTAACTTCGGTGATGTCATTTACAAAATAGCCTCCAACACTCTACTCAGCAAATTAGATGCAGTCTATCACGGTGCCATCCACTTTGTCACCAAAGCCCCATATACCACCCACCACTGTGACCTGTATGCTCTAGTCGGCTGGCCCTCGCTACATATTCGCCGCCAAACCCACTGGCTCCCATTTGCTATGTAAAGCCCCGCCTTATCTCAACTCACTGGTCACCATAACAACACCCACTAATAGTATGCGCTCCAGCAGGTATATCTCACTGGTCATCGCCAAAGCCAATTCCTCCTTTGGCCGCCTCTCCTTCCAGTTCTCTGCTGCCAATGACTGGAACGAATTGCAAATATCACTGAATCTTGAGACCCATATCTCCCTCACTAACTTTAAGCTACAGCTGTCAGAGCAGCTCACAGATCACTGCACCTGTACATAGCCCATCTGTAAATAGTCCATCTAACTACCTCATCCCCATACTGTTTTTTTGTGTGCTCCTTTGCACCCCAGTATCTCTACTTGCACATTCATCACTCCAGTGTTTAATTGTTAAATTGTAATTATTTCACCACTATGGCCTATTTATTGCCTTCCTCACTTATCTTGCCTCATTTGCAGACACTGTATATAGACTTTTTTTTCTCTATTGTGTTATTGACTGTATGTTTGTTTATTCCATGTGTAACTCTGTGTTGTTGTTTGTGTCGCACTGCTTTGCTTTATCTTGGCCAGGTCGCAGTTGTAAATGAGAACATGTTCTCAACTAGCCTACCTGGTTAAATAAAGGTGAAATAATATATACTGTATATACAGTATATCACAAAAGGGAGTACACCCCTCACATTTTTGTAAATATTTGAGTATATCTTTTCCTGTGACAACACTGATGAAATGACACTCTGCTACAAATCTAAAGTAGTGAGTGTACAGCTTGTATAACAGTGTACATTTGCTGTCCCCTCATATTAACTCAACACACAGCCATTAATGTCTAAACCTCTGGCAACAAAAGTGAGTACACCCCTAAGCCATTTTCCCTCCCCGGTGTCATGTGACTCGTTGGTGTTACAAGGTCTCAGGTGTGAATGGGGAGGTGTGTTAAATTTGGTGTCATCGCTCTCACACTCCCTCATACTGACTGGTCACTGGAAGTTCAACATGGCACCTCATGGCAAAGAACTCTCTGAGGATCTGAAAAAAATCATTTTTGCTCTACATAAAGATGGCCTGGGCTATAAGAAGACTGCCAAGACCCTGAAACTGAGCTGCAGCACGGTGGCCAAGGCCATACAGCGGTTTAACTGGACAGGTTCCACTCAGAACAGGCCTCGCCATGGTCGACCAAAGAAGTTGAGTGCACGTGCTCAGCGTCATATCCAGAGGTTGTCTTTGGGAAATAGACGTATGAGTGCTGCCAGCATTGCATCAAATTGGTCTGCATAGCTGTCGTCCCAGAAGGAAGCCTCTTCTAAAGACGATGCACAAGAAAGCCCGCAAACAGTTTGCTGAAGACAAGCAGACTAAGGACATGGATTACTGGAACCATGTCCTGTGGTCTGATGAGACCAAGATAAACTTATTTGGTTCAGATGGTGTCAAGCGTGTGTGACGGCAACCAGGTGAGCAGTACAAAGGCAAGTGTGTCTTGCCTACAGTCAAGCATGGTGGTGGGAGTGTCATGGTCTGGGGCTGCATGAGTGCTGCCGGCACTGGGGAGCTACAGTTCATTGAGGGAACCATGAATGCCAACATGTACTGTGACATACTGAAGCAGAGCATGATCCCCCTCCCTTCGGAGACTGGGCCGCAGGGCAGTATTCCAACCTGATAACGACCCCAAACACACCTCCAAGACGACCACTGCCTTGCTAAAGAAGCTGAGGGTAAAGGTGATGGACTGGTCAAGCATGTATCCAGACCTAAACCCTATTGAGCATCTGTGGGACATCCTCAAACGGAAGGTGGAGGAGTGCAAGGTCTCTAACATCCACCAGCTCCGTGATGTCGTCATGGAGGAGTGGAAGAGGACTCCAGTGGCAACCTGTGAAGCTCTGGTGAACTCCGTGCCCAAGAGGGTTAAGGCAGTGCTGGAAAATGATGGTGGCCACACAAAATATTGACACTTTGGGCCCAATTTGGACATTTTCACTTAGGGGTGTACTCACTTTTGTTGCCAGCGGTTTAGACATTGTTGCCTGTGTGTTGAGTTAATATGAGGGGACAGCAAATTTACACTGTTATACAAGCTGTACACTCACTACTTTACACAGTAGCAAAGTGTCATTTCTTCAGTGTTGTCACATGAAAAGATATACTCAAATATTTACAAAAATGTGAGGGGTGTACTCACTTTTGTGATATACTGTATATATAGTGATAGTTTAAAAAAAAAATATTGATCCATTATTTTACCAGGTAAGTTGACTGAGAACACGTTCTCATTTGCAGCAACGACCTGGGGAATAGTTACAGGGGAGAGGAGGGGGATGAATGAGCCAATTGTAATTGGGGATTATTAGGTGACCGTGATGGTTTGAGGGCCAGATTGGGAATTTAGCCAGGACACCGAGGTTAACACCCCTACTCTTACGATAAGTGCCATGGGATCTTTAATGACCTCAGAGAGTCAGGACACCGGGGTTAACACCCCTACTCTTACGATAAGTGCCATGGGATCTTTAGTGACCACAGAGAGTCAGGACACCCGTTTAACATCCCATCCGAAAGACGGCACCCTACACAGGGCAGTGTCCTGGGTCATTGGGATATTTTTTTTTAGACCAGAGGAAAGAGTGCCTCCTACTGGCCCTCCAACACCACTTCCAGCAGCATCTGGTCTCCCATCCAGGAACTGACCAGGACCAACCCTGCTTAGCTTCAGAAGCAAGCCAGCAGTGGTATGCAGGGTGGCATGCTGCTGGCAATAGTGATCCATGATAAGACATTTTGAGATGAATATCAGTGAACGTATAATGTGTGTTTGTAGAACAATATAGTATAATGAAAATGTCACGTTGTATATCATTGTCTCGAAACCCACCCTCAGAGTTCTCTGTACGAGATGAGGGCTCCACCAGGCGTCCATGGCAACAGAGACATTCTGAAATGTCATCTCAATACAGTATGATGATAATAGCACAATAACTGTGTAATAAAATAGGTCTTATGTCTAATAACACCCACTACCATTGGGTTAGGCATGTTGAAAACAACCAGTAAAATAATGTATAGATAAAGATTTGTAATGGTCCCTCAGATTCTCAAGAACGTCTACAGATGCACCGTCGAGAGTATCTCGACTTGCTGCGTCACCGCCTGGTATAGCAAATGCACCGCCCTAGGACCACAAGGCCCTACAGAGCTCCCATGGCATTCTAGACCTACACACCAACAAGCAGTGTCTGAGGATGGCCCAAAGAAAATGTCAGAGACTCCAGCAAACCTTGCCATACATAGACTGTTCTCTCTACTTCTATCCGGCAGATGGCGCCAGAGTATGAAGTCTCGGACAAACAGGCTTCTGCCGCCAAGCAATGACACTGTTAAACAGATAGACAATAGCTGTCCACCCCCCCCCACGGACCATATATTCCATTCTTTATTCCAGCGATATAGTTATCATGTCTAAGCCTGTATTTCCTCTCCTCTTTTCTTTTATTTCTCCTCCTGTTTTGGAATTTCATTGTCATTCCATTTCATAAGCCCTCGTATAGCCTCTTCTCTCCTATCTCTCTCTCCTATCGCTCTCTCCTATCGCTCTCTCCTATCTCTCTCTCCTATCTCTCTCTCCTATCGCTCTCTCCTATCGCTCTCTCCTATCTCTCTCTCCTATCTCTTATGCCTCAATTTATCCCCCCTCTCTCTACATCTCCCTCTCTCATCCTCTCACCGTCTCTCTCTCTCTGTCTCTCCATCTTTACCAATCCCATTTTCTCCCCTCCCCTTCCCTCTCTCTCTATACGCACACTCACAGGTCACTACCCACAGAAACAGACACACCTACACTGACACTCTTGCAAATACACGCACGCGCACACACCACTTATGCTGCTGCCATACTGTTAACTGTTATCATTATTTATCCTGCTACCAGTCGCTTTCTAATCCCAGCCTATATATCTACCTCCAAATACTGCAGTATCTCTGCACATTGTAAATGTGTTTTCTGGCACTGTCCCATATATGCTTACATTCTCATATTGTTTCTTTCTTCCTTTTTAATTTTTTTTAGTTATACTATTTTGATAGTGAATACTGTTGGGAAGCTCCCAAGCAATGACACTGTTAAACAGATAGACAATAGCTTTTTTGTTATACTATTTTGATAGTGAATACTGTTGGGAAGGGGTTGCTAGTTCAGATTGTCACTGTACTTGTGCATGTAACAATAAAATGTGAAACTAGTAAAGATAGATTAGACATTTCTCCAAATAGACTGGAGGAGGAAAACATAACCAACATCCTGTATGAGGATACGCATTTAGCTGTATGTACACTATATATATATATACACAAAAGTATGTGGACACCCCTTCAAATGAGTGGATTCGGCTATTTCAGCCACACCCGTTGCTGACAGGTGTATAAAATCGAGCACACAGCCATGCATTCTCCACAGACAAACATTGGCAGTAGAATGGTCTTACTGAAGAGCTTAGATACTTTCAACGTGGCACCTTCATAGGATGCCATCTTCCCAACAAGTCAGTTCATAACATTTTGGCCCTGTTAGAGCTGCCCCGGTCAACTGCAAGTGCTGTAATTGTGAGGTGGAAATGTCTAGGAGCAACAACGGCTCAGCTGTGAAGTGGTAGGCCACACAAGCTCACAACATCTGTCTTCGGTTGCAACACTCACTACTGAGTTCCAAACTGCCCCTGGAAGCAATGTCAGCACAAGAACGGTTCGTCTGGAGCTTCATGAAATGGGTTTCTTGGCCAAGGAGTCACACACAAGCCAAAGATCACCCTGGACAATGCCAAGCACAAGCTGGAGTGGTGTTAAGCTCACCGCCATTGGACTCTGGAGCAGTGGAAACACGTTCTCTGGAGTGATGAATCACAGGTCACCATCTGGCAGTCCGACAGACAAATCTGGTTTTGGCAGATGCCAAAGAACGCTACCTGCCCCAATGCATAGTGGCAACTGTAAAGTTTGGTGGAGAAGGAATATTGGTCTGGGGCTGTTTTTCATGGTTTGGGCCCCTTAGTGCCAGTGAAGGGAAATCTTAACGCTACAGCATAGAACGACATTCTAGACTATTCTGTCCTTTCAACATTGTGACAACAGTTTGGGGAAGGCCATTTCCTGTTTCAGCATGACAATGCCCCCATGCACAAAGTGAGGTCCATACAGAAAAAGTTTGTCGAGATCGTTGTGGAAGAACTTGACTGGCCTGCACAGAGCCCTGACCTCAACCACAATGAACACCTTTGGGATGAATTGGAACGTCGTTTGAAATGCCCAACATCAGTGCCAGACCTCACTAATGCTCTTGTGGCTGAATGGAAGCAAGTCCCCCCCCAGCAATGTTCCAACATCTAGTGGAAAACCTTTCCAGAAGTTTGGAAGCTGTTACAGCAGCAAATGGGGGACCAACTCCATATCAATGCCCATGATTTTGGAATGAGATGTTCAACGAGCAGGTGTCCACATACTTTTGGTCATGTAGTATATGTTCTCCTGGCGGGGGGGGGGGGTGGTATCCCAGTCCTACATGTCTGATAGGGCAGCTAATGTCATGATGGACATTAGAGCAGTCGCTCCCTGGTCCACAGCAATCTACACTGAGCCCTGTACTAAATATAGTTCAACTTCCACCTTTGCCGTGATGGAGAGTAGCTATTATTAGTACACTGACTCAATAGATATGCAAACCATGTCAACTAGGGAATCCAATGATCGCCTACTTATTACGTGACACTGGCAAATTGGCATGTTACCTCTTTTCCCACTTCTGAACTGGCCTACTGCTGATGTATTTCAGATGGTGTCTGGGGGAAAAAAGCTACTTCTGTTGGGTCTATCTACTAAAAAAGCTACTTCTGTTGGGTCTATCTACTAAAAAAGCTACTTCTGTTGGGTCTATCTACTAAAAAAAGCTACTTCTGTTGGGTCTATCTACTAAAAAAGCTACTTCTGTTGGGTCTATCTACTAAAAAAGCTACTTCTGTTGGGTCTATCTACTAAAAAAAGCTACTTCTGTTGGGTCTATCTACTAAAAAAAGCTACTTCTGTTGGGTCTATCTACTAAAAAAGCTACTTCTGTTGGGTCTATCTACTAAAAAAGCTACTTCTGTTGGGTCTATCTACTAAAAAAGCTACTTCTGTTGGGTCTATCTACTAAAAAAAGCTACTTCTGTTGGGTCTATCTACTAAAAAAGCTACTTCTGTTGGGTCTATCTACTAAAAAAGCTACTTCTGTTGGGTCTATCTACTAAAAAAGCTACTTCTGTTGGGTCTATCTACTAAAAAAAGCTACTTCTGTTGGGTCTATCTACTAAAAAAGCTACTTCTGTTGGGTCTATCTACTAAAAAAGCTACTTCTGTTGGGTCTATCTACTAAAAAAAGCTACTTCTGTTGGGTCTATCTACTAAAAAAGCTACTTCTGTTGGGTCTATCTACTAAAAAAGCTACTTCTGTTGGGTCTATCTACTAAAAAAAGCTACTTCTGTTGGGTCTATCTACTAAAAAAAGCTACTTCTGTTGGGTCTATCTACTAAAAAAGCTACTTCTGTTGGGTCTATCTACTAAAAAAGCTACTTCTGTTGGGTCTATCTACTAAAAAAAGCTACTTCTGTTGGGTCTATCTACTAAAAAAGCTACTTCTGTTGGGTCTATCTACTAAAAAAGCTACTTCTGTTGGGTCTATCTACTAAAAAAAGCTACTTCTGTTGGGTCTATCTACTAAAAAAAGCTACTTCTGTTGGGTCTATCTACTAAAAAAGCTACTTCTGTTGGGTCTATCTACTATCTACTATCTGCTAGTCATTTGCTCACAAACCAAAGCAGATCCTACTTTCAATTTCACATACTGATTTTGGCACAATGGCATCGTCACAAATTTGAGAATTGTGTATATATATATATATATATATATATCATTTTTTGCATAGTTGAATTTCTAATCCAATAACAGACTATCCTGAATATAGTTAAAACTGGAATACACTAGGATTTATATAATGTCCCAGAGGGTTTTTTCCCTGAGTAAAACTGCTTCAGCAAATATTGTATTATTATTATATATTTATATTATATATTTATTATTATATATTATTATTATATATATTATTATTATTATTATTATTATAATAATTATTATAACAATTAATCTTGTAATATTGCCCAAGTCTCATCACTTCAGATTACTATGTGCGATCCACTTCTCAGCAGAGAGAATCGTTGCAGTCGTCACTCTGGAAAATGGTAAAGGTGAAGAGTTTAGGGTAGCAGGCTAGCAGGCTAGTCAGATTCAGGTCAGGTTTCATCGAGGGGGTGTTGAGAGCACAGCATGCACTTGTGGAAAGGTCCTTTGCAATCTACTGACTGAAGGCCTAACACGGCTATAACACTGCTGTACTTTACTGTATATAAACTCAGCAAAAAAATGGAAAAGTCCCTTTTTCAGGACCCCGTCTTTCAAAGATAATTCGTTAAAAATCAAAATAACTTCACTGATCTTCATTGTAAAAGGTTTAAACACTGTTTCTCGTGCTTGTTCAATGAACCATAAACAATTATTGAACATGCACCTGTGGAACGGTCGTTAAGACACTAACAGCTTACAGACGGCAGGCAATTAAGGCCACAGTTATGAAAACTTAGGACACAAAAGAGGCCTTTCTACTGACTCTGAAAAACACCAAAATCGAGATGCCCAGAGTCCCTGCTCATCTGTGTGAATGTGCCTTATGCCTGCTGCAAGGAGGCATGAAGACTGCAGATGTGGCTAGGGCAATAAATTGCAATGTCCGTACTGTGAGACGCCTAAGACAGCGCTACAGTGAGACAGGATGGAATGCTGATCGTCCTCGCAGTGGCAGACCATGTGTAACAACACCTGCACAGGATCGGTACATCCGAACATCACATCTGTGGGACAGGTACAGGATGGCAACCACAACTGCCCGAGTTACACCAGAAACGCACAATCCCTCCATCAGGGTTATATCTGGAGTACCCCTCCTGTCCTATTCGGTGTCCTGTGTGAATTTAAGTGTGCTTTCTCTAATTCTCTCTTTCTTTCTCTCTCTCTCTCTCGGAGGACCTGAGCCCTAGGACCATCTGACATGACTCTGTCCCCAGTCCACCTGGCCGTGCTGCTGCTCCAGTTTCAACTGTTCTGCCTTATTATTATTTGACCATGCTGGTCATTTATGAACATTTGATCATCTTGGCCATGTTCTGTTATAATCTCCACCCGGCACAGCCAGAAGAGGACTGGCCACCCCACATAGCCTGGCCACCCCACATAGCCTGGAGATGCACTGCAGTACTTAATGCAGCTGGTGGCCACACTAGATACTGACTGTTACTTTTGATTTGACCCCCCCTCCCTTTGTTCAGGGACACATTATTCAATTTCTGTTAGTCACATGTCTGTGGAACTTGTTCAGTTTATGTCTCAGTTGTTGAATCTTGTGTTCATACAAATATTTACATGTTAAGTTTGCTGAAAATAAACGCAGTTGACAGTGAGAGGACATCCATCCAAAAAACATCAGGGGTGAGTTATTTGAACAATTTAAACAATTTCCTAAATTAAATGTAATCCATTCGTATAAGCACTAGGCTACTTCAATAAAGATAATATATGCAAAACCCTCAATACTGCAGATAGGTAGTGTGTCTGCACAGAAAGTTGACAGAGAGAGAGACAGAGAGAGACAGAGAGAGAGAGAGAGAGACAGAGAGAGAGAGAGAGAGAGAGAGAGACAGAGAGAGACAGAGAGAGACAGAGAGAGACAGAGAGAGAGAGAGAGAGAGAGAGAGAGAGACAGAGAGAGAGAGAGAGAGAGAGAGAGAGATAACATAATGAAGGCGATAACCAGGGATAAGCAGTGAATAACGGTTGTTTATTCAAGTCCTTTGTCAAACATAACAAGGTAATAAAATCTGTTTGCAAGACAAATGTTTACCAGTGACTGGATCAAAAAGTAGATTAAGGCACTTCTTTCATGTGTTTTTGTGTGGGATTCACCGACTATGGAAAATGCAACTTACACAAAATAGTCATACCCTTCCCCTCCCAGAAGACAATTCACCTATTCAAGGCCATGGGACATTCTTCTAAACAAAATGTATTTTTGGAAAATCTGACATATTACCTAGTGGCAACATCACCAATAACAACTTAAGAATCAGTCGGAACAAGGGGTATTTTTGATGATATTGTAGTGGCATATTACAGCAGCCCAGAACCAGAGGTAGGTTTGACTGAGAAGTTACTTTCTGAGGTGTTGTGTGGTCCACTCCGTATCTTAGTATTTAGACATTTAGATGAGGTGTAATCATCGTCCAACCCGCTCCTCATCAGCCTCGCTTCCTTCGGCTGGTTCCAACATTTAAAGCGTCCCAGCATCCTTCAGTCAGTCACATGTGTTCAGGGTGGTTCTGCAAACAGGTGATGAACTCTTTGACGGGGTGTCCGTGGAAACAGATCTGGTTGACAGCATTGAACAAGGGGAACCTAGAAGGTGGAAAGCTGGGATATCAGTTTCAGTTTTAAAACAAAAATGCCTGATTCACACCAAAGTGCCAACCCAAACCCTACTGGCTTACAGTATATATACACAGTGGAGTAAAGTACTTAAGTAAAAATACTTTAAAGTAATTAAGTAGTTTTTTGGGGTATCTGTACTTTACTATTTATATTTTTAACAACTTATACTTCACTACAAAATAATGTACATTTTACTCCATACATTTTCCCTGACACCCAAAACTACTCATTACATTTTCAATACTTAGCAGGACAGGAAAATGGTCCAATTAACACGCGTTTTAAGAGAACATCCCAGGTCATCCCTACTGCGTCTGAGCTGGAGGACTCACTAAACAGAGAACATCACTGGTCATCCCTACCGTCTCTGATCTGGAGGACTCACTAAACAGAGAACATCCCTGGTCATCTCTACTGCGTCTGATCTGGAGGACTCACTAAAGAGAGAACATCCCTGGTCATCCCTACTGCGTCTGATCTGGAGGACTCACTAAACAGAGAACATCCCTGGTCATCCCTACTGCGTCTGATCTGGAGGACTCACTAAACAGAGAACATCCCTGGTCATTTCTACTATGTCTGATCTGGCAGACTCACTAAACAGAGAACATCCCTGGTCATCCCTACTGCCTCTGATCTGGAGGACTCACTAATCAGAGAACATCCCTGGTCATCCCTACTGCCTCTGATCTGGAGGACTCACTAAACAGAGAACATCCCTGGTCATCCCTACTGCCTCTGATCTGGAGGACTCACTAAACACACATGCTTCATTTACTTTCCGTAAATTAAAAGAAAACAAGAAAATGGTGCCATCTGGTTTTGAATTTGGATTTGAAATTATTTGTACTTTTACTTTTGATACTTAAGTATATTTTAGCAATTACATTTACTTCTGATAGTTAAGTACCCTTGTAAAACTGACCATCCTACCAATCCTCGACTTCGGCGATGTCATTTAGAAAATAGCCTCCAATACCCTACTCAACAAATTGGATGCAGTCTATCACAGTGCAATCCGTTTTGTCACCAAAGCCCCATATACTACCCACCATTGCGACCTGTACGCTCTCGTTGGCTGGCCCTCGCTTCTTACTCGTCGCCAAACCCACTGGCTCCATGTCATCTACAAGACCCTGCTAGGTAAAGTCCCCCCTTATCTCAGCTCGCTGGTCACCATAGCATCTCCCACCTGTAGCACACGCTCCAGCAGGTATATCTCTCTAGTCACCCCCAAAACCAATTCTTTCTTTGGCACGAACTACAAAAATCTCTGAAACTGGAAACACTTATCTCCCTCACTAGCTTTAAGCACCAACTGTCAGAGCAGCTCAGATTACTGCACCTGTACATAGCCCACCTATAATTTAGCCCAAACAACTACCTCTTTCCCTACTGTATTTAATTTATTTATTTTGCTCCTTTGCACCCCATTATTTTTATTTCTACTTTGCACATTCTTCCACTGCAAATCTACTATTCCAGTGTTTTACTTGCTATATTGTATTTACTTTGCCACCATGGCCTTTTTTTGCCTTTACCTCCCTTATCTCACCTCATTTGCTCACATTGTATATAGACTTGTTTATACTGTATGTTTGATTTATTCCATGTGTAACTCTGTGTTGTTGTATCTGTCGAACTGCTTTGCTTTATCTTGGCCAGGTCGCAATTGTAAATGAGAACTTGTTCTCAACTTGCCTCCTGGTTAAATAAAGGTGTTCTCAACTGGCCTACCTGGTTAAATAAAGGTGTTCTCAACTGGCCTACCTGGTTAAATAAAGGTGTTCTCAACTAGCCTACCTGGTTAAATAAAGGTGTTCTCAACTAGCCTACCTGGTTAAATAAAGGTGTTCTTAGCCGACCTGGTTAAATAAAGGTGTTCTCAAGCCTACCTGGTTAAATAAAGGTGTTCTCAACTGGCCTACCTGGTTAAATAAAGGTGTTCTCAACTGGCCTACCTGGTTAAATAAAGGTGTTCTCAACTGGCCTACCTGGTTAAATAAAGGTGTTCTCAACTGGCCTACCTGGTTAAATAAAGGTGTTCTCAACTGGCCTACCTGGTTAAATAAAGGTGTTCTCAACTGGCCTACCTGGTTAAATAAAGGTGTTCTCAACTAGCCTACCTGGTTAAATAAAGGTGTTCTCAACTTGCCTACCTGGTTAAATAAAGGTGTTCTCAACTGGCCTACCTGGTTAAATAAAGGTGTTCTCAACTGGCCTACCTGGTTAAATAAAGGTGTTCTCAACTGGCCTACCTGGTTAAATAAAGGTGTTCTCAACTGGCCTACCTGGTTAAATAAAGGTGTTCTCAACTGGCCTACCTGGTTAAATAAAGGTGTTCTCAACTGGCCTACCTGGTTAAATAAAGGTGTTCTCAACTGGCCGACCTGGTTAAATAAAGGTGTTCTCAACTGGCCGACCTGGTTAAATAAAGGTGTTCTCAACTGGCCGACCTGGTTAAATAAAGGTGTTCTCAACTGGCCGACCTGGTTAAATAAAGGTGTTCTCAACTGGCCTACCTGGTTAAATAAAGGTGTTCTCAACTGGCCGACCTGGTTAAATAAAGGTGTTCTCAACTGGCCGACCTGGTTAAATAAAGGTGTTCTCAACTGGCCGACCTGGTTAAATAAAGGTGTTCTCAACTGGCCGACCTGGTTAAATAAAGGTGTTCTCAACTGGCCTACCTGGTTAAATAAAGGTGTTCTCAACTTGCCTACCTGGTTAAATAAAGGTGTTCTCAACTGGCCGACCTGGTTAAATAAAGGTGTTCTCAACTGGCCTACCTGGTTAAATAAAGGTGTTCTCAACTTGCCTACCTGGTTAAATAAAGGTGTTCTCAACTGGCCGACCTGGTTAAATAAAGGTGTTCTCAACTGGCCTACCTGGTTAAATAAAGGTGTTCTCAACTGGCCTACCTGGTTAAATAAAGGTGTTCTCAACTGGCCGACCTGGTTAAATAAAGGTGTTCTCAACTGGCCTACCTGGTTAAATAAAGGTGTTCTCAACTGGCCGACCTGGTTAAATAAAGGTGTTCTCAACTGGCCTACCTGGTTAAATAAAGGTGTTCTCAACTGGCCTACCTGGTTAAATAAAGGTGTTCTCAACTTGCCTACCTGGTTAAATAAAGGTGTTCTCAACTTGCCTACCTGGTTAAATAAAGGTGTTCTCAACTAGCCTACCTGGTTAAATAAAGGTGTTCTCAACTAGCCTACCTGGTTAAATAAAGGTGTTCTCAACTGGCCTACCTGGTTAAATAAAGGTGTTCTCAACTGGCCTACCTGGTTAAATAAAGGTGTTCTCAACTGGCCTACCTGGTTAAATAAAGGTGTTCTCAACTAGCCTACCTGGTTAAATAAAGGTGTTCTCAACTGGCCTACCTGGTTAAATAAAGGTGTTCTCAACTGGCCTACCTGGTTAAATAAAGGTGTTCTCAACTAGCCTACCTGGTTAAATAAAGGTGTTCTCAACTAGCCTACCTGGTTAAATAAAGGTGTTCTCAACTAGCCTACCTGGTTAAATAAAGGTGTTCTCAACTTGCCGACCTGGTTAAATAAAGGTGTTCTCAACTGGCCTACCTGGTTAAATAAAGGTGTTCTCAACTTGCCTACCTGGTTAAATAAAGGTGTTCTCAACTTGCCTACCTGGTTAAATAAAGGTGTTCTCAACTAGCCTACCTGGTTAAATAAAGGTGTTCTCAACTAGCCTACCTGGTTAAATAAAGGTGTTCTCAACTGGCCTACCTGGTTAAATAAAGGTGTTCTCAACTGGCCTACCTGGTTAAATAAAGGTGTTCTCAACTAGCCTACCTGGTTAAATAAAGGTGTTCTCAACTGGCCTACCTGGTTAAATAAAGGTGTTCTCAACTGGCCTACCTGGTTAAATAAAGGTGTTCTCAACTGGCCTACCTGGTTAAATAAAGGTGTTCTCAACTGGCCTACCTGGTTAAATAAAGGTGTTCTCAACTGGCCTACCTGGTTAAATAAAGGTGTTCTCAACTGGCCTACCTGGTTAAATAAAGGTGTTCTCAACTGGCCTACCTGGTTAAATAAAGGTGTTCTCAACTGGCCTACCTGGTTAAATAAAGGTGTTCTCAACTGGCCTACCTGGTTAAATAAAGGTGTTCTCAACTAGCCTACCTGGTTAAATAAAGGTGTTCTCAACTGGCCTACCTGGTTAAATAAAGGTGTTCTCAACTGGCCTACCTGGTTAAATAAAGGTGTTCTCAACTGGCCTACCTGGTTAAATAAAGGTGTTCTCAACTGGCCTACCTGGTTAAATAAAGGTGTTCTCAACTGGCCTACCTGGTTAAATAAAGGTGTTCTCAACTGGCCTACCTGGTTAAATAAAGGTGTTCTCAACTGGCCTACCTGGTTAAATAAAGGTGTTCTCAACTGGCCTACCTGGTTAAATAAAGGTGTTCTCAACTGGCCTACCTGGTTAAATAAAGGTGTTCTCAACTGGCCTACCTGGTTAAATAAGGTGTTCTCAACTGGCCTACCTGGTTAAATAAAGGTGTTCTCAACTGGCCTACCTGGTTAAATAAAGGTGTTCTCAACTGGCCTACCTGGTTAAATAAAGGTGTTCTCAACTAGCCTACCTGGTTAAATAAAGGTGTTCTCAACTTGCCTACCTGGTTAAATAAAGGTGTTCTCAACTGGCCTACCTGGTTAAATAAAGGTGTTCTCAACTGGCCGACCTGGTTAAATAAAGGTGTTCTCAACTGGCCTACCTGGTTAAATAAAGGTGTTTTCAACTAGCCTACCTGGTTAAATAAAGGTGTTCTCAACTGGCCTACCTGGTTAAATAAAGGTGTTCTCAACTAGCCTACCTGGTTAAATAAAGGTGTTCTCAACTGGCCTACCTGGTTAAATAAAGGTGTTCTCAACTAGCCTACCTGGTTAAATAAAGGTGTTCTCAACTGGCCTACCTGGTTAAATAAAGGTGTTCTCAACTGGCCTACCTGGTTAAATAAAGGTGTTCTCAACTGGCCTACCTGGTTAAATAAAGGTGTTCTCAACTGGCCTACCTGATTAAATAAAGGTGTTCTCAACTAGCCTACCTGGTTAAATAAAGGTGTTCTCAACTGGCCTACCTGGTTAAATAAAGGTGTTCTCAACTGGCCTACCTGGTTAAATAAAGGTGTTCTCAACTGGCCTACCTGGTTAAATAAAGGTGTTCTCAACTGGCCTACCTGATTAAATAAAGGTGTTCTCAACTAGCCGACCTGGTTAAATAAAGGTGTTCTCAACTGGCCTACCTGGTTAAATAAAGGTGTTCTCAACTAGCCTACCTGGTTAAATAAAGGTGTTCTCAACTGGCCTACCTGGTTAAATAAAGGTGTTCTCAACTAGCCGACCTGGTTAAATAAAGGTGTTCTCAACTAGCCTACCTGGTTAAATAAAGGTGACAAAAAAAATACAAAAAAATACAAAAAAAAGTATATTTAAAACCAAATACTTTTAGACTTTTACTCAAGTAGTATTTTACTGGGCGACTTTCACTTTTACTTGAGTATTTTCTATTAATGTATCAGCTCAGTTTGGCTCAGTAGTGTGAAAAGGTTATACGGGTGGTTTGTCATTACATGTCATTGGATGCTCAATTAAGAACATAACTCACTCTCAGAAGATTCGGAAGGCAAACTCATCAAATGTAACTCACTTGTCCACCAGGCCCTTCTTCTTCAGAATGTGGTTGACTTCAGCTGCAGTGGCCGGACCCTGGAGTTTCTGACCATTCAACATCTCCTTCTCCAACTCCTCAATAGTCTACACAGGGAGACACAAATACAGAGTGAGAGTGAGAGTGAGAGTGAGAGAGAGAGAGAGAGAAATTTTAACATTTAGAATATCGACGACAACGGGTATGACCAATTCTTTCCACACTCCTCACAGCACCTTTCCGGTTTTGGCGAAGGCCTCTGCGATCTTACGGTTGCGTCCGCCGTAGCAAGTTGTGATGAGGTCGGCGACGCCACAGCTCTCCAGGAAAGTGACAGGGGAGACGGTCCCAGCGGTGCAGAATATCCGGGCGAAGGCAATCATCTCCATCAGTCCCAGTCTGATCACCGCCGCCTTGGTGTTATCACCGAAGCCCAGGCCGTCACAGAACCCTGCTCCTACCGCTACTATGTTCTGGGGTGGGAGAAGAAGAGATCGTTTTAAACCATTACGATCTCATCTGTAAATAGAAATCTAAAAAGCAATTTATCTTAAAAAGATTCTCTGACGATGGTCAACATGACTGAAACACATCCGGTACATTACACTCCTTTGTTTGAGCACATATTAATACACACACGATCAACAGCATTTTTTCCCCTTAAATCCTCAGTGTCTGTTTCCTCCTTCCATTTTTTTATAAAAAAACAACAACTTTTATTTAACTAGGCAAGTCAGTTTAAGAACAAATTCTTATTTTTCAATGACGGCTTACCCTGCCTCCCCATTCCGGTTAGAACATTGTAACACTTTTTCCCCTCTCCTTCCTGCGTAACTAAAGGCCCACCTTGAGAGCGCCACAGATCTCTACCACATCAGCTTCCTCCACCACGGTAACTCTGAAGTTCGTGGTCTGCATCAGTTTCTTCAGGATGGGGCCCCACTCTTTGTTCTTGCACCCTGTGTGACGAATACAAAACATGGATAATTATTAAACGTGAAAAATATCTTCAATACCATACCTGGGGTTGGCAGGTAGCGTTGTGGTTAGAGCGTTGGGCCAGGTTGCTAGATTGAAATGCTCAGCTGACAAGGTAAAAATCTGTCGTTCTGCCCCTGAACAAGGCAGTTAACCCACTGTTCCTAGGCCGTCATTGTAAATAAGAATATGTTCTTACCTGACTTGCCAAGTTAAATAAAAGATTAAATTAAAACAATTATTAAAAAATCATGAAATGCATTGACATGCTATTTTAATGGTCAGAGATATACTGTGTTCTATTTTAATGGTCAGAGATATACTGTGTGCTATTTTAATGGTCAGAGATATACTGTGTGCTATTTTAATGGTCAGAGATATACTGTGTTCTATTTTAATGGTCAGAGATATACTGTGTGCTATTTTAATGGTCAGAGATATACTGTGTTCTATTTTAATGGTCAGAGATATACTGTGTTCTATTTTAATGGTCAGAGATATACTGTGTTCTATTTTAATGGTCAGAGATATACTGTGTTCTATTTTAATGGTCAGAGATATACTGTGTTCTATTTTAATGGTCAGAGATATACTGTGTTCTATTTTAATGGTCAGAGATATACTGTGTTCTATTTTAATGGTCAGAGATATACTGTGTTCTATTTTAATGGTCAGAGATATACTGTGTTCTATTTTAATGGTCAGAGATATACTGTGTTCTATTTTAATGGTCAGAGATATACTGTGTTCTATTTTAATGGTCAGAGATATACTGTGTTCTATTTTAATGGTCAGAGATATACTGTGTTCTATTTTAATGGTCAGAGATATACTGTGTTCTATTTTAATGGTCAGAGATATACTGTGTTCTATTTTTCAGAGATATAATGGTCTATTTTAATGGTCAGAGATATACTGTGTTCTATTTTAATGGTCAGAGATATACTGTGTTCTATTTTAATGGTCAGAGATATACTGTGTTCTATTTTAATGGTCAGAGATATACTGTGTTCTATTTTAATGGTCAGAGATATACTGTGTTCTATTTTAATGGTCAGAGATATACTGTGTTCTATTTTAATGGTCAGAGATATACTGTGTTCTATTTTAATGGTCAGAGATATACTGTGTTCTATTTTAATGGTCAGAGATATACTGTGTTCTATTTTAATGGTCAGAGATATACTGTGTGCTATTTTAATGGTCAGAGATATACCTATTTTAATGGTCAGAGATATACTGTGTTCTATTTTAATGGTCAGAGATATACTGTGTTCTATTTTAATGGTCAGAGATATACTGTGTTCTATTTTAATGGTCAGAGATATACTGTGTTCTATTTTAATGGTCAGAGATATACTGTGTTCTATTTTAATGGTCAGAGATATACTGTGTTCTATTTTTTTATACTGTGTCAGAGATATACTGTGTTCTATTTTAATGGTCAGAGATATACTGTGTTCTATTTTAATCCAGAGATATACTGTGTTCTATTTTAATGGTCAGAGATATACTGTGTTCTATTTTAATTCAGAGATATATATTTTAATGGTCAGAGATATACTGTGTTCTATTTTAATGGTCAGAGATATACTGTGTTCTATTTTAATGGTCAGAGATATACTGTGTTCATTTTAATGGTCAGAGATATACTGTGTTCTATTTTAATGGTCAGAGATATACTGTGTTCTATTTTAATGGTCAGAGATATACTGTGTTCTATTTTAATGGTCAGAGATATACTGTGTTCTATTTTAATGGTCAGAGATGTACTGTGTTCTATTTTAATGGTCAGAGATATACTGTGTTCTATTTTAATGGTCAGAGATATACTGTGTTCTATTTTAATGGTCAGAGATATACTGTGTTCTATTTTAATGGTCAGAGATATACTGTGTTCTATTTTAATGGTCAGAGATATACTGTGTTCTATTTTAATGGTCAGAGATATACTGTGTTCTATTTTAATGGTCAGAGATATACTGTGTTCTATTTTCCTAAACAACCAAACACACACCCCTTACCGATTGTTGTTTCGCAGAACTTCTCCTCCGCGACTTCGTTGGCTATGTTAGCTCCCATCAGCACCGTCATGGTGACGCCCAGCTTCTCTCTGATGACATCAGAGATCAGCTTCAACCCCTCTGGCCCCTCATCCACACCCTGAAACATAGATTCATTAATCATCGACATCCTGTGCCATTACAATGGGGGAAAGTAGCTGAATCAATATTGAGTTGTCTGATCTTTAAAATAACTCTTGCCTTATTGATTGACTAAAATAATGTTTGAGTAATCACTACTGTGCCATTACACTCGTTAGATGTGGTTTATATTCATTATAAGCGGTGAATGTTAAATTATTGACTCAATAATCATTTGAGTCCACTTTTTAAGAATGAATTATGACATCATTTTCTTCCCTGATCTCTCTCCAGCATCTGGTACATGAAATGTGGTGCTAGAAAGGCTAACTGATTGGCAGCAGTGAGAGACAAGCTTCACTAACCAAATACAATTGCAAGACATTCGACATCCTAACATCCTCATCGTCCTATTTTACAGCAACAAACAACAATCAGAAGCAGCAGTATTAAAATCTATAAATTCAATCAGAAGTTTGTCCTTCAAAAAGGTCATTGTTTGCTGCTGGCTTTATTCAAAACAGGCCCTGAAAGCAAAAACCACTCACTTTGATAAGAGACATGCCCACAGCATCCTTCTTGATGTGTTCTTTGATGGTGTCACAGATTCTGTTGATGAACTGGTGTGGAATAACGAAGATCAAGATGTCTGCTCCCTTCACGGCATCCGTCACCTCTGGAACAGCCACCTACATGGGCGAAGACAGAGTCATCGGGTGGATGTGTGGCAGTTGGTAATAATAAATGATTAGGTAATGATTTGTTAATAATCAGGTAATAATCTAATTTGTTTTTTATTGAACCGAAAAGGTGATACATGCATTGTTGTGTTTTCTATCGTGACAAACTGTAAAAAAAAAAAATGTTATGTTAGATTTGAGATTTGGTTCTGGGTTACTTCTAAAATTATTAATACACAATTTTCCCCCAGAGTATTTTGAATGTCTAAAATGAATTTTTTAATTTTACCTTTATTTAACCAGGCAAGTCAGTTAAGAACAAATTCTTATTTTCAATGATGGCCTAGGAACAGTGGGTTAACTGCCTTGTTCAGGGGGCAGAATGACAGATTTGTACCTTGTCAGCTCGGGGGTTTGAACGTGCAACCTTCCGGTTACTAGTCCAACGCTCTAACCACTAGGCTACCCTGCTGCCCCAATGAGTCTTACGATGTTTGGGGGAAGCTTGTGTCCAGGCAGGTACTTGACGTTCTCATGGTCTGTGTTGATGATCTCTGTGAGTTTCCGGCCGTTCACGGTCTCCTCAAAAACCCACATGTTCACTGTCGTGTCGAACACGTCAAGCTTTCCTGCATTGACGCCTACAATCTTGGCAATGGCAGAGCCCCTGTAGATGTGAAACAAAAGGTGTCCATTTCAAACAATGATATTGTTTCATTCGTGTTCTCCACATTTTAGGATCTTAGAGAAATTACTCGGTGTGCAAGACCCAGTGAGGTAATCTCACGTTGAGAGATAAACAGGCTAGCAAGTGAGATGTTAGGATGTCGAATGTCTTGCAATTGTATTTGGTTAGTGAAGCTTGTCTCTCACTGCTGCCAATCAGTTAAGCTTTCTAGCACCACATTTAATGTACCAGATGCTGGAGAGAGATCAGGGAAGAAAATGATGTCATAATTCATTCTTAAAAAGTGGACTCAAATGATTATTGAGTCAATAATTTAACATTCACCGCTTATAATGAATATAAACCACACCTAACGAGTGTAATGGCACAGTAGTGATTACTCAAACATTATTTTAGTCAATCAATGAGGCAAGAGTTATTTTAAAGATCAGACAACTCAATATTGATTCAGCTACTTTCCCCCCATTGTACTAGTCAGCCTACACAACAACACAATACAACACAACCTCAGAGAACATAAGAGCATTCCCGAGGAAGTCAATCCAAGGCCCTGAGGTGCAGCAGTTCAAAGAGTTTGTTGTTATAGGAGGCGCACAATTAGGCCCAGCGTCGTCCGGGTTAGGGGAGGGTTTGGCCGTCATTGTAAAATAATAATTTATTCTTAACTGACTAGCCTAGTTAAATAAAGTTTACATAAAAAAAAATAGAAATAGCAGCACGGCTACTGGACATACCACCACCACCCTTCAAGTTCATCACATAATATGATACGATCAGCCCTTGTGTGAGTGTGTGAGAGAGAAACTATAAGGAGTTGAACTGCATTCTGCATGAGCCAAACGTCCGATGCAGTCACTGTGGCTGAAACGTCAATAATCCAGCAAATCTACTAGATTAAATCAACTCAATTGAGATTAGAAATTAAATTCTGATATTTGCCCCAGTTATGTTGCATTATCACCATAGGCCCAATTGAGACAATTACAAATCCTATTATTATTATTACTGGTCTAATAAAGCAACAAGGAAATCAGGGAAAATCTAACACGAACAGGATAACAGCAGTTTACTGTAGGCATATCTTTCAAACTGTCATCTTTTTCTGGTGAGATCACATCGAGCAAAAAACAAACAAACTCGATACACTCACAGCTTCAATTCTACGACCTAAAACATGATACACAACCGATCCAAAGATTCAGTGTGATCACCGCCTCAAATGAGTCCCTTAAGTGAGGCATTGTAAACCGCTGACATGCAAAAAAAACTGCCCTCTCGTTTACATTAAGATCATTCGGCATCATCAGCTCAGAAAGAGCTAAATATGTTTAGAATGAATTAATATAAAACATGCTTACCAGTTGCCAGAGCCAATGATGCATACTTTCTTGGGTGCCATGATGTACAGTGCGATAGTCCACGGTGTCTGTAGCTTCTCCTGAAGTGCTTGGTGCGAGACGCGTCTGAAGCCGAGACGAAATGTATTTATACGTGACACGTGGTCTAGCAGACCGTCTGGGTCACGCCCCCTCGTAGCTATTGGTCAGCGCGGTCAGGAAGAGGACCACTTCTAAATCCCATTAGGAACAATGTGTTGCGTTAGGAAGGAGTCTCACATCGTGTCCTTTAGCACACCTCAATGTTCGGAGAGGTGAGTCTTTGACCAAGAATGAGTAGGATAATGTCAAGAGCAAAACAAGTTTGGTGAAGCAATATCGATCATGTCTAAACTCCTTATCCTATGAACACGATATGCTGACCTGCAGGTCAATGACCTGGTTGTTATACTATACCCTGTCCTGAATCACCCCACTTCTCACAGCAATGACACAGGTGTGTGTGTGTGATCAGAACTAAACGGTGATGCTGAGGTGAGCACTAGGCAGGTAACATCTTTAAAATGGTAAGAATGCCAGTTTGTGCATCAAATGGTTCAACTTTAAATAATTAATTCACAAGCGAGAAGTTATCATTGACGATATCCTTTATTATAGCACAAGGTTCAAAACATACAGGAAGAAAATAGGTTTGGTCCAAGAAATAAAAAATACAATTCATGTCTGAAGATTTAAAATCAGTAAACAGTATCATCCTTTTACAGGTTTGGGATCAATTCAGCATGAAATCAGAACGTTGATTGAAATTACACTCAATATTGGAAAAATAAAATAAAAATACCCATTGAAAATATATGTATTTAAATGAACTTACTGAACAGATACTGAATTGAGCACAACGATAAAGCTTCTTACATCCTCTACATGTCATATCTAAACAGAAATACCTACAAGCCTAAAGCCGTCTACCATGCTAGCAAAAAAGCTGAGATTCGTGAATGTCACAGCTAAAAAGTGAACCCAGCTCTACGCTTCTCTTCCTAAGGTGTTGATAGCTTCTGCACACTAACAAATAAAGAAGGAAAACCCAGAGGAATTCATCTGAACAGAGAACAGTAGAAGCCTAAAAACGTTGTTCTCCCTCTTCCACACAGGACCAACAAACAACTGCAACTTGCTGCTAGGTTATAGAGAATATTCTGGATTAAACCATTGGGGTCACTTGAGGGGGAACGTCTTGGGCAAACGGAGTATTAGACAATGAGTCAAATTGATGGTATGTCCTTTAAAAAAACAGATATTTTCCCCTTCACATCAGATTATTCTGTTCATTATTTACAAAACTAGATCGATCGACTTGAGGTAATTACTACTAAACACTACTTCCTTAATATTCTTTACTTCTAACTAAACAAGACTTCATACTTTTTAAACTTTTTTTTTTTTTATACAAACAAAGCTCCACCAAAACAGTTTAAAATGAAAAGGCCACTTAAATGATTAACTAACCAATATAGTGTATGTTTCACAACATTGTGCAGAGTCTTGCCTTTGAAGTGTTCATAGGGAGAATTTTGAAGCACACAAGATTCTAAAAGTAGAATTTTTGAAGCACACAAGATTCTAAAAGTAGAATTTTTGAAGCACACAAGATTCTAAAAGTAGAATTTTTGAAGGTACACAAGATTCTAAAAGTAGAATTTTTGAAGGTACACAACATTCTAGAAGCATTTAAAATAATCTTGGTAAGAAATGAACAGCCAGCGGGGCAATAAAAGGCCACGGAATACTCACACACCCCTATCAATACCAAACAAACACTGCATATCAATTCCAGACCAAAGGCAGAATGGTAGTGTGCGTAGGTAGTGTGTGTAGGCTATCACCTGATCAGTTATGAGTTAGTTTGGACTCAGAGCGGGGTAGATAGATAGTCCCAAGCATTTAAAATTAACCCAATGCTCTTTCACCTTAGCCAAATGTTACAACTTTAATTTAAGCCCCTTACTTAAAATACCCAATATTAGTTATTGTGAAGTAGCATCAATACTTAGTTGGGGGTAATTTCAACCTCACTTAGGCCTGAATATATAGATTCAAGATCTATGAGAGAGTTCAGCACAGAAAATAAATGCTTTGGGGCTAAACAGAGAGAGACCATTGAAAGAAAATAAGTCAAAATATATTTTAGTGGGACAATGGGACAAATATAAAAAAGTAAGTATCAATCAAACATTTATACATAACCATAACAGCTGCTAGTTGATGTTAAAATATATCCTACAGTTACCATCAAGAGTAAAGCAGTCTATATCTAAGATGTTTTATCTAAGCGTTTTGCAAAAATCAGCGATGTATTTATAAATATGAATGTCCCAAACTTCTCTTTTCGTCCTCCCAGAGAGAACAGCCACTTCTTTTCCTCTGTTGACCTGCTTTTCTTTGACGTAATCTTGTCTAGGTGTTTCTGATTCCCAGGGCCTGTTCCAGCTCCTGACGCCTCTGTTGGACCTGAAATACATTTTAAAGAAACACAAAAATTATGAGATTAAAAATGTAGACAAAGAACAATATTACATTTCAGAAATGGTAATCCAATTTTCAATTTCATAGAGCACTTTAGAACAGATTAGAGCATGTGTTATAAGTGAAAGGAATAGCAGGTAATGCTAGGTAGCAGTTAATGCTAGGTCCAGGTAATGCTAGGTAAATTCCAGGTAATGCTAGGTAAATTCCAGGTAATGCTAGGTAAATAGCAGGTAATGCTAGGTAAATAGCAGGTAATGCTAGGTAAATAGCAGGTAATGCTAGGTAAATTCCAGGTAATGCTAGGTAAATAGCAGGAATTGCTAGGTCAATTCCAGGTAATGCTAGGTCAATTCCAGGTAATGCTAGGTCAATTCCAGGTAATGCTAGGTCAATTCCAGGTAATGCTAGGTCAATTCCAGGTAATGCTAGGTCAATTCCAGGTAATGCTTGGTAAATAGCAGGTAATGCTAGGTCAATTCCAGGTAAATACCAGGAAACATAAGTAAATAGCAGGTAATATTAGGTAAATAGCAGTGGGAACAGTACCGTAAAATAAAGTATAATTAAAAATCTCCCTTAGATAATGATTGTAAGTATTTAGTAGGGCAGAAAAACCGGGTGGTATGACTCAGCAATGATCACCCTTCATGGGGAATGAGTGGCAGAGGGGAGACCTTGGGAGTAGAAGTAGCAACATACAGAATGGAGAGAGGTGAGGACGTTACCTTGGAGTAGAAGTAGCGACACACGGCCTCCTGGGCCCAGGGTTGGAAATAGAACTCGGCTCTCCTCTCTTCTTCTGGGTTCGCAACAACATCAGTCATAGTCTGTAGAAAAATAATCACATGTACATTAGAAACTTTAAACTTTTAGTGACACTCCATTAAAAAGTCTACAAGTCTATAACGTGTTGTTGTTGACGCACTAAAAGCATCATGCATTTTACATTTACATTACATTTAAGTCATTTAGCAGACGCTCTTATCCAGAGCGACTTACAAATTGGTGCTTTCACCTTATGACATCCAGTGGAACAGGCACTTTACAATAGTGCATCTAGGTCTTTTAAGGGGGGAGAAGGATTACTTTATCCTATCCTAGGTATTCCTTAAAGAGGTGGGGTTTCAGGTGTCTCCGGAAGGTGGTGATTGACTCCGCTGTCCTGGCGTCGTGAGGGAGTTTGTTCCACCATTGGGTGTTAACTATATTTATCTTTTCATACAAGTAAACCATCTCTGTGTAAAGCATACTAGGTTTGGTTTGCTCCTAGCAGGACTCCCTTAAAATAACTTTGCTTGAAAAAAAAAGAGAAAAAAAAGGCAGCAATATTAATGTTTGTCCCTCGAGACGCCGTAGCAACATAGCCAGTATACACTTCCTCAAAATAGTCTTAATTAATCTAAGATAAATCTGTCTCTCGTTGAATGCCAACAAACCATTCGTTGCCACTCCAACTAGGAATATTACTGTTGGCCAATCACAGACGAATGAGCGTAGACTTCAGGTACCAAAAACTTAAGACTTTCCTCAATAAATAATATTGTGTGCTCTAACAACCGGAAAAATAAACAAACAGCAGAACATCAAAACGAACAAAAACGTCACAATTGTGGACATAGTATATTGACCAAACTGTTTCGAATGGGAAGCGTGCCACAGGCTTCATAAAACACATCTTCATTCACTCTGGCATGTTCTTGCATAAGGACAACTAAGGTTACTGGGTGCCAGGTAACCATGCGGAAGGCTGCATTTTCAAGGGGGGAGAAGAAATATCCATGAACTTTGGACTGGATTCAGCTAGATTCACACCTTGGTTTCGTTGTCATTGGAAGTCCAGTCAGTGTGGTGTTTGGTCCTCCTCCAAGAATCAGCTGAACAAAACACTAAATGTGGAACAGCTAACATACATCCATGGCAGTTAGCTAGTGCTAACGACCAAAATACATCCATGGCAGCTAGCTAGTGCTAACGGGTAACATACATCCATCCACGGCAGTTAGCTAATGCTAACATACATCCATGGCAGTTAACTAGTACTAATGACTAACATACATCAATGGCAGCTAGACTGTTAATAGCCAACATTCGTACATGGCAGTTAGCTAGTGCTAACGGCTAACTAAGTCTATTACTACACAAGGAAAGGGTCATGTTCAGTAAGACACAGAGCAAAATGCTTTGCAAAAGAAAACAACAATCTGTGTTTTTATTGGACAAGTTCAAGTAGTACCTCTCCATTTGAGTTAATTTCAATGCATGAACATTAATGAACATGACCCAGATGAGAGGTATTACGTAAAGTGTAATCAGTAACTGGGCAGCACTAGAGAGCCATTTGATTTACCTTGTAAGTTAAGAAAAGAGGCCTGTACACATAACATTGCTGCTCCCCCACACATGGGGGCCTCATTTCTTCATCTGAAGCACCAGTTCACCAGAGTTCAGTTCATAGTTTACCTTGAGGTCCCATAGAGAGGTGTTTTCCTGTTAGGTTACCTTGAGTTCCCTGCACTGTGACCGCAGCCAGCCATTGATAAAGCCCAGAAGTACCTCTCTCTCTGTCTGTGTGGTGTGTGTGTGTACCTTGAGGTCCCGGCACTGTGATTGCAGCCAGTCGTTGATGAAGCCCTGGGGGTCTCTGGCGAAGCTCAACATGAACTCTCTCTGGGTCTTCAGCTGGTTGATCGTCTCTATGGTCTCATGGATCTACAGGGGAAGAAGAGAGAGATGGAGGGTCAAGCCAACATTTAAATACACTATCGTTTTAAGGTGTCTGCATGCTTCCCAGCCTGAAACAGTTCAGTAGAGTTCGAGCATATATGACGACATTTTGTGACGTATTTGTTAGTTTTGTACTTCGGTGAGTTTTTCCTGGACGCAAGCTGAAGTTCGGAGCAGACTTCAACTCCCCTTCGTCGGTGATGGGTCCAACAGTAGGGATTCTTCAATGATAAGAGGACTCGTTATCATGCAACATTTTTCATTGAAAAATACTGCATCAAAACACACTAAGATCTTGTCGCAGAAAAACAAAAAAAATGAATGACAGATTTCTCAAGTTCTTAAGATTAATTTTGACTATTTTTGAGGAAATGTGACGACGGCGTTTTCAAAACGGACAAACATTACTATAGGCCGCTTTTTTCTTTAAGGTCTTTTTAAGGGAGTATGCGAGCACACTCGTTCGGTTTGTCAGCCAAACTGAAGCAAGCCGACGCCTTTATGGATCTGAACGGGAAAACACTGCTGGATGGACGTCCAAACCAGGATGGATTAAGTAGAGTTACTTTTGCTTTGTACAGGGACACAAATTAAGGCCCTATAAAATCTGCGATGCAGAGAACACGGACGGAATCCACACAAACATGATCATCATAAAACAATTTTTAAAAAAGGAATTCAACAATATATTGTACTTAGTAGGAAACCAGGTTAATGTATTGAACATTTATTAGCCCAAATTGATCATAACACAGAACAGAATGCACGTCGAGAATGCCCCCGCGTCTACTGTTAGCAATGAAAACAGTCAAGGTAGATGGAAAGGCTTTGTCAAAAACCTTCAGTTAAACGTTAAGCACAGACAGCATTTAGACCGGCAGCACAATTCAGAGATTTCTTTTAGTAATTTATATTTTGACCGGTTTTCCCCAGACCTCAAACGTGGTCTCTTGATGTGGTTTTAAGCATTTTTGTGGACTTTCACCATCCAATTTTGTTGTTTATCTATTAACCCCCTAGAGTCGATGTCGGCGCCTAATTATCTAAAATCAGCATAATAAAATAATAATAAGATATGTTTTTTGTATTGGATGATTTCGCATCTGCGGTGAAAGAGCTCGAGCGGTGTTTGTCAGACTACATGAGACTTCTCACAAAAATCGTCTGCAGTGTCTTGAACAGCCTACAAACTATTATAACCCCCTCTATGGAGAGATGAGACTCCCACGAACACCACGGTGTTCTCTGTTTTGCTCCACGTCCCCCACAAGCATCTTGGGACTCGTCTGAAGTCGGTACAGCCGATCCGCCAACTTCAGTCTGTAGCGTCCCAACAGTTAGGGCTGCACACTAGTATGATCCATCTGTGATCCACAGGCCTCACAAGACTCGTCTGAAGGGTCCCCCGGTACAAGATTTTAAAAAATGAATGGAAGTTTATATGGAGACTTTAGTGCCAAAAATATGGGGTTAAATAACAAAAAAAAGAGAGATAAGAAAGATCGGGAACCATTTTTTTCTCTCTCAGATATAGGACAGACACTTCAGAACAAACTTACTTTAGTTTTTTGGTCTGTTCCATGTAGTTAATCTGTTATTCATTGCATTTGTTAAAATTGATGTACCTCTGTCCTTGAGCTGTTCTTGTCTAATGATGTTCTGTATTATGTTGTTGTTGTTTCATGTGGACCCCAGGAAGAGTAGCTGCTGCTTTTGCAACAGCTAATGAGGACCCTAATAAAATACCCCAAAAATGGTATGGGGCTAATAGCAGTAAGGCCAAATGAAAACATTAATATTTTATTTATTATATATATATTTTTTTATACAATTAATCTTATTTTTTTTAATATTTCAAGGAGTCTTAAAATGCCAAATCAAATAGCTAAATGTTCATGTTCCTTGGTATGACCTGCTTAAAACATTAACATGTAGTTTAGTAGGATACACCCCCCCCCCCCCCCAGTTTAGACAGGGCTTAGATTTATGGACTCATTTTTAAAAGCTAATTTGAGAGCAAAAACATACACATTTTTTGGGGGAAAAACTGAAACCTGGAAAAACAAAAAGAAAACGGAATTTGGTGAAAGGAAAAAATAATAATCAGGCAACAAAATAAATGAATCAGGCCCTAAACAATGCAAATGGATACTTCTTTAAAATTGTCCAGATTTAGCTAGCCACCTGTAGTAGAACATTATATGTTATCTAGTGCTCCTCACTCAGTCAAGTATTGACAGTTGTCTTGTACATTTGCTGTGTTTCATTGGCCTTTGCCACAGCAGCTAGCCAGGGTCTCTCTGACCTTACTCTGCACTAGTTACCTCAGCTCTGCTCTCTCTACAATCACAGCAATGAGACATGCAGCCAATGTTAGTAACAGTGTGTGTGTTTGTGTGTCAGAGTCCATCCTGTGGGGTCTGGTTCTTTATTCTGTATTAACAGTATGACCTTGAAGTAGGCTGCTGGAAGTTGTAGAAGGGGAGGAGGGCTGTCTATTGGTTGTTTGATTTCAGGTTCAGAGAGTTTCTCTGTACAGTCTGTTCCTAGTTCACCTCTATTTTCCCACTCTTCCACCGTCTGTACAATAGCAGAGTGTAATAAAAAGGAGTGTGGAAGAACAGCTGTTTATTGCCTCAGTCACACAGCCTCAGAATAGCTTACCATAAGTTCTAGGCTAGATTCAGTCCCTTGAAAAACCAATGAAACACGGAAGACTTCAACTATGAGCTCCATACATACCTTGTTGTCCAGACCAGCTATCTCCTGCTGGCTGGCGGTGGATAGGAGGAAGGAGTTCATCTGGGTCTTTAGAGTGTCGTCCACCTCCACATCGATGTCATAGCAGGCCGTCTTCTTCTGGTCGTTGGGATCCACACTGTAGACACACACCGAGAGAGAGAGTTAGATCATGCAGTCGTCTATCTGTAGAGACAGAATTTAGTTAAATGCAGAGTCCATTTTATTGGGTTCGTTCCAGCCTGTCATTTCTTGCAGTCACGCTGCACATCTCAGAAGAGTTCTATATCATATTAATGTGGTTCCTGAGACACTTGAACAATTTGGTAGGCATTGAGATCTGATCTGAGCTTCGAGTTATGAAAAAGGGCCCAGAGTTTTCCCCGGACCACGCAAACACTCTGGACCCTAGTGACGAGGACAAAACGAGGCGTCGACCCTAGTGACGAAGCCTACCTGACGACATGGTTAATAATGGGTTAGAGGCCTACCTGATGACATGGTTAATGATGGGTTAGAGGCCTACCTGACGACATGGTTAATAATGGGTTAGAGGCCTACCTGACGACATGGTTAATAATGGGTTAGAGGCCTACCTGACGACATGGTTAATAATGGGTTAGAGGCCTACCAGGCCTACCTGACGACATGGTTAATAATGGGTTAGAGGCCTACCAGGCCTACCTGACGACATGGTTAATAATGGGTTAGAGGCCTACCTGACGACATGGTTAATAATGGGTTAGAGGCCTACCAGGCCTACCTGATGACATGGTTAATGATGGGTTAGAGGCCTACCTGATGACATGGTTAATAATGGGTTAGAGGCCTACCTGATGACATGGTTAATAATGGGTTAGAGGCCTACCTGATGACATGGTTAATAATGGGTTAGAGGCCTACCTGATGACATGGTTAATGATGGGTTAGAGGCCTACCTGATGACATGGTTAATGATGGGTTAGAGGCCTACCTGACGACATGGTTAATAATGGGTTAGAGGCCTACCTGATGACATGGTTAATAATGGGTTAGAGGCCTACCAGGCCTACCTGATGACATGGTTAATGATGGGTTAGAGGCCTACCTGACGACATGGTTAATAATGGGTTAGAGGCCTACCAGGCCTACCTGACGACATGGTTAATGATGGGTTAGAGGCCTACCTGACGACATGGTTAATAATGGGTTAGAGGCCTACCAGGCCTACCTGACGACATGGTTAATAATGGGTTAGAGGCCTACCAGGCCTACCCGACGACATGGTTAATAATGGGTTAGAGGCCTACCTGATGACATGGTTAATAATGGGTTAGAGGCCTACCAGGCCTACCCGACGACATGGTTAATAATGGGTTAGAGGCCTACCTGGCCTACCTGATGACATGGTTAATAATGGGTTAGAGGCCTACCAGGCCTACCTGATGACATGGTTAATAATGGGTTAGAGGCCTACCTGATGACATGGTTAATAATGGGTTAGAGGCCTACCTGACGACATGGTTAATGATGGGTTAGAGGCCTACCTGATGACATGGTTAATAATGGGTTAGAGGCCTACCAGGCCTACCCGACGACATGGTTAATGATGGGTTAGAGGCCTACCTGACGACATGGTTAATAATGGGTTAGAGGCCTACCTGATGACATGGTTAATAATGGGTTAGAGGCCTACCTGATGACATGGTTAATAATGGGTTAGAGGCCTACCTGATGACATGGTTAATGATGATGGGTTCTGGAGGCATCAGGAGAGCATGGAGACGCTGGGGGATCTCAGAGAACTTCATACGCTGGGCCTCAAAGATCTAGAACAAAATAGATAAACAGAACCTTATTCATTTACTCAAGAACCAGACATGCAAAGATTCAGCATTGTGCGTTTTATGTTTCAGCTTTGGACAGTTCATAAGGATTGCTATGTGTTGGAGGTCTAGAGTGTGTTTAGGCTAAGGACAGTTCATAAGGATGGCTATTTGTTGGAGGTCTAGAGTGTGTTTAGGCTAAGGACAGTTCATAAGGATTGCTATGTGTTGGAGGTCTAGAGTGTGTTTAGGCTAAGGACAGTTAATAAGGATGGCTATTTGTTGGAGGTCTAGAGTGTGTTTAGGCTAAGGACAATATTCCCTGGCCCATTTTCCCTTAACCATAAAGATTATGAAATGGCAAATTACATTGCATAACGTCCATTAGATTATTTAACTGTGCCTTAACATTACAGATACAAAACATGGGGAAAAGATACTCTCCCTAAGAAAGCCTTGTATCTTCCAGCTGTGAACATAGGACACGGTTTTGTACTGGTCCCGCATGGGAATCGAACCCACAACCCTGCCGTTACAAGCGCCATCCCCTACCAACTAAGCCACACGGGGCCACTTGCTGCTCACTGACCTGCTGCAGGTACTTGTCACAGTTGATGAACTCTGACCTGCTGCAGGTACTTGTCACAGTTGATGAACTCTGACCTGCTGCAGGTACTTGTCACAGTTGATGAACTCTCACCTGCTGTAGGTACTTGTCACAGTTGATGAACTCTCACCTGCTGCAGGTACTTGTCACAGTTGATGAACTCTGACCTGCTGCAGGTCATTGTCACAGTTGATGAACTCTCTGACCTGCTGCAGGTACTTGTCACAGTTGATGAACTCTGACCTGCTGCAGGTACTTGTCACAGTTGATGAACTCTCTCACCTGCTGCAGGTACTTGTCACAGTTGATGAACTCTCACCTGCTGCAGGTACTTGTCACAGTTGATGAACTCTCACCTGCTGCAGGTACTTGTCACAGTTGATGAACTCTCTGACCTGCTGCAGGTACTTGTCACAGTTGATGAACTCTGACCTGCTGCAGGTACTTGTCACAGTTGATGAACTCTCTCACCTGCTGCAGGTACTTGTCACAGTTGATGAACTCTCTCACCTGCTGCAGGTACTTGTCACAGTTGATGAACTCTCTCACCTGCTGCAGGTACTTGTCACAGTTGATGAACTCTCACCTGCTGCAGGTACTTGTCACAGTTGATGAACTCTCTCACCTGCTGCAGGTACTTGTCACAGTTGATGAACTCTCACCTGCTGCAGGTACTTGTCACAGTTGATGAACTCTCACCTGCTGCAGGTACTTGTCACAGTTGATGAACTCTCACCTGCTGCAGGTACTTGTCACAGTTGATGAACTCTCACCTGCTGCAGGTACTTGTCACAGTTGATGAACTCTGACCTGCTGCAGGTACTTGTCACAGTTGATGAACTCTGACCTGCTGCAGGTACTTGTCACAGTTGATGAACTCTGACCTGCTGCAGGTACTTGTCACAGTTGATGAACTCTGACCTGCTGCAGGTACTTGTCACAGTTGATGTACTCTCTCACCTGCTGCAGGTACTTGTCACAGTTGATGAACTCTGACCTGCTGCAGGTACTTGTCACAGTTGATGAACTCTGACCTGCTGCAGGTCATTGTCACAGTTGATGAACTCTCACCTGCTGCAGGTACTTGTCACAGTTGATGAACTCTCTCTCGTGGGGGTCCTGCAGCTTGTGGGTCTTAACATACTGCCAGAGTGCCTGGATGATGACCGGCCTGGTCTGGGTGTGGATCCCCAACATACGGGCCAGGCGAGGGTCCAGCTTGAACTGAGGGGGCTGGGAAAGGGGAAGGTATGGAGAGGTGAAATTAGCAGTGTGTGTTTACAGGCAGTAGGGCCTGTCATCATTCACTATGAACTGGACTGTGTGTTTACAGGCAGTAGGGCCTGTCATCATTCACTATGAACTGGACAGTGTGTTTACAGGCAGTAGGGCCTGCCATCATTCACTATGAACTGGACTGTGTGTTTACAGGCAGTAGGGCCTGTCATCATTCACTATGAACTGGACAGTGTGTTTACAGGCAGTAGGGCCTGTCATCATTCACTATGAACTGGACAGTGTGTTTATCATTCACTATGAACTGGACTGTGTGTTTACAGGCAGTAGGGCCTGCCATCATTCACTATGAACTGGACAGTGTGTTTATCATTCACTATGAACTGGACTGTGTGTTTACAGGCAGTAGGGCCTGTCATCATTCACTGTGAACTGGACTGTGTGTTTACAGGCAGTAGGGCCTGTCATCATTCACTATGAACTGGACTGTGTGTTTACAGGCAGTAGGGCCTGTCATCATTCACTGTGAACTGGACTGTGTGTTTACAGGCAGTAGGGCCTGTCATCATTCACTATGAACTGGACTGTGTGTTTACAGGCAGTAGGGCCTGACATCATTCACTATGAACTGGACTGTGTGTTTACAGGCAGTAGGGCCTGACATCATTCACATTGAACTGGACAGTGTGTTTACAGGCAGTAGGGCCTGACATCATTCACATTGAACTGGACAGTGTGTTTACAGGCAGTAGCAACAGCGTGACTTTAGATCATTAAAAAAAGCATTTGGCAAAAGCCACCTGAATGGATTTCTGCAAATATGTAAATACCACGGGAGTCCGCTTAGATTTGTGAACTGTACAGTCCTATTGATCAAACAACCATTAAAAAGGGAGGTAGGCTCTTTCCCTCAGTTGCTTATGCACATCAACAACAAGATCAACAACTAATGATAGCCAGAGCGAGATGAGCTCAAATCTAACAAGGGAACAGTAGATAACGCAAACTTTTTCCAGCTAGTTGGCCGTCATAATCGCACTGATAAACGACGGGGAATTAGTAGCCTGCTCGTCCTTCTGCAGCTTGTCTGCCAAAGAATGCTTGTCCCAACCAACATTTTGACAACTGAATGGGATCTGCCTGCCCGCCCATTCGATTGATGCCAAATACATTTGATTGACAACTAAGAGATATGTTAACTGTGGATAACAGTCGTCCAAGTTCAGCGTAGCTAGCAAAGTGATTCACATTTCTAGCTACCCAAATGAAAAGGGACAGAGGGATACGAATGTCTTCAACTGAAATGTGTCTTCTGCATTTAACCCCCAACCCCTCTGAGTCAACTGGCAACTGCATCTCTAGCTGTAGCCACAGAAAAACAATATGGGGGGGTGGGACTCTGCCACTTACCCACTCGTCCAATGACATGACGTCCTCCCAGCAGCTAGCTAGGTCATGTTAGGCTCCGTGTTATTAGCTACTAAATAAATAGATACGCTAGCCTATTAGCCATGTTATAACTGACTTGTGATCATTGCCCTTGCTAGTTTGATTGTATTGGGACGGCAGGGTAGCCTAGTGGTTAGAGCGTTGGACTAATAACCGGAAGGTTGCAAGTTCAAACCCCCGAGCTGACAAGGTACAAATCTGTCGTTCTGCCCCTGAACAGGCAGTTAACCCGCTGTTCCTAGGCCGTCATTGAAAATAAGAATTTGTTCTTAACTGACTTGCCTCGTTAAATAAAGGTAAAAAAATTGACCTTCCCAGCATTGGGTTACATTCGTCTGTTTTTGTCCAGAATATTGAGTCATTGAAACTGAACCAGTGCATCCTGAATGGAGGCAGCAGACGATGTACCAGGCCAGCTGTGATTTACAACCGGATAGTAATATGTTTTGTACTACCAAGAAATGTATCGGTGAGTTATATGAATCATGCATTGAACTGCAATCAATCTATTCTGACAACAATGCCTGACTCTACATCATGGGATTTGGAATAAAATTCTACCCATTTTAAAACCTCTTATAAAAGTTGTTTTGTAGCATGAAGTGGGAATTTGATATTTTTGAGAGATTTTTACGATTGTCCGTTTCATATCTGCAAAGTAGTTAAAATTCTGTCAGTTTCCCTTTAAAAGGAAAGATCACCTCATTTTTAATGTTGTCGTTTTATATATATGATGCAAAACTCGTCATACTGGCTGTATTTCTGCCTGCTTGAACGACAGACGCTGAAATACACATGAAATGACCCCGGGAATAAATATAACATCGCTCAAAGATGCACAACAAGAGTCAAATTCAAAATGGCCGAATCTTTCCCGTTAAGAGATTAATCCTTTTGTTTTTGCCGAAGTGTCTCTTTAAAACTACAGTGACACCTAGAGGATGTATATGAGAGGTCCCAGGTTGCAATTATTATAAAATGTTTTTACATGGTAGTTTAGCATGAGCAGGACAGAACTAATAGGATGGTTATTACTCGGTAGTCTAGTATGAGCAGGACAGTAATATTAGAATGGTTATTACCTGGTAGTCTAGTATGAGCAGGACAGAGCTAATAGGATGGTTATTACCCGGTAGTCTAGTATGAGCAGGACAGTAATATTAGAATGTATTTATACCTGGTAGTCTAGTATGAGCAGGACAGAGCTAATAGGATGGTTATTACCCGGTAGTCTAGTATGAGCAGGACAGAGCTAATAGGATGGTTATTACCCGGTAGTCTAGTATGAGCAGGACAGAACTAATAGGATGGTTATTACCCGGTAGTCTAGTATGAGCAGGACAGTAATATTAGAATGTATTTATACCTGGTAGTCTAGTATGAGCAGGACAGAGCTAATAGGATGGTTATTACCCGGTAGTCTAGTATGAGCAGGACAGAGCTAATAGGATGGTTATTACCCGGTAGTCTAGTATGAGCAGGACAGAGCTAATAGGATGGTTATTACCCGGTAGTCTAGTATGAGCAGGACAGTAATATTAGAATGTATTTATACCTGGTAGTCTAGTATGAGCAGGACAGAGCTAATAGGATGGTTATTACCCGGTAGTCTAGTATGAGCAGGACAGAGCTAATAGGATGGTTATTACCCGGTAGTCTAGTATGAGCAGGACAGAACTAATAGGATGGTTATTACCCGGTAGTCTAGTATGAGCAGGACAGAGCTAATAGGATGGTTATTACCCGGTAGTCTAGTATGAGCAGGACAGAGCTAATAGGATGGTTATTACCCGGTAGTCTAGTATGAGCAGGACAGAGCTAATAGGATGGTTATTACCCGGTAGTCTAGTATGAGCAGGACAGAGCTAATAGGATGGTTATTACCCGGTAGTCTAGTATGAGCAGGACAGAGCTAATAGGATGGTTATTACCCGGTAGTCTAGTATGAGCAGGACAGAGCTAATAGGATGGTTATTACCCGGTAGTCTAGTATGAGCAGGACAGAGCTAATAGGATGGTTATTACCCGGTAGTCTAGTATGAGCAGGACAGAGCTAATAGGATGGTTATTACCCGGTAGTCTAGTATGAGCAGGACAGAGCTAATAGGATGGTTATTACCCGGTAGTCTAGTATGAGCAGGACAGAGCTAATAGGATGGTTATTACCCGGTAGTCTAGTATGAGCAGGACAGAGCTAATAGGATGGTTATTACCCGGTAGTCTAGTATGAGCAGGACAGAGCTAATAGGATGGTTATTACCCGGTAGTCTAGTATGAGCAGGACAGAGCTAATAGGATGGTTATTACCCGGTAGTCTAGTATGAGCAGGACAGAGCTAATAGGATGGTTATTACCCGGTAGTCTAGTATGAGCAGGACAGAGCTAATAGGATGGTTATTACCCGGTAGTCTAGTATGAGCAGGACAGAACTAATAGGATGGTTATTACCCGGTAGTCTAGTATGAGCAGGACAGAACTAATAGGATGGTTATTACCCGGTAGTCTAGTATGAGCAGGACAGAACTAATAGGATGGTTATTACCCGGTAGTCTAGTATGAGCAGGACAGAACTAATAGGATGGTTATTACCCGGTAGTCTAGTATGAGCAGGACAGAACTAATAGGATGGTTATTACCCGGTAGTCTAGTATGAGCAGGACAGAACTAATAGGATGGTTATTACCCGGTAGTCTAGTATGAGCAGGACAGAGCTAATAGGATGGTTATTACCTGGTAGTCTAGTATGAGCAGGACAGAGCTAATAGGATGGTTATTACCCGGTAGTCTAGTATGAGCAGGACAGTAATATTAGAATGTATTTATACCTGGTAGTCTAGTATGAGCAGGACAGAACTAATATGATGGTTATTACCTGGTAGTCTAGTATGAGCAGGACAGAACTAATAGGATGGATGTTATTACCCGGTAGTCTAGTATGAGCAGAACAGAGCTAATAGGATGGTTATTACCTGGTAGTCTAGTATGAGCAGGACAGACCTAATAGGATGGTTATTACCCGGTAGTCTAGTATGAGCAGGACAGAACTAATAGGATGGTTATTACCCGGTAGTCTAGTATGAGCAGGACAGAACTAATAGGATGGTTATTACCCGGTAGTCTAGTATGAGCAGGACAGAGCTAATAGGATGGTTATTACCCGGTAGTATAGTATGAGCAGGACAGACCTAATAGGATGGTTATTACCCGGTAGTCTAGTATGAGCAGGACAGAGCTAATAGGATGGTTATTACCCGGTAGTCTAGTATGAGCAGGACAGAACTAATAGGATGGTTATTACCTGGTAGTCTAGTATGAGCAGGACAGAACTAATAGGATGGTTATTACCTGGTAGTCTAGTATGAGCAGGACAGAACTAATAGGATGGTTATTACCCGGTAGTCTAGTATGAGCAGGACAGAGCTAATAGGATGGTTATTACCTGGTAGTCTAGTATGAGCAGGACAGAGCTAATAGGATGGTTATTACCCGGTAGTCTAGTATGAGCAGGACAGTAATATTAGAATGTATTTATACCTGGTAGTCTAGTATGAGCAGGACAGAACTAATATGATGGTTATTACCTGGTAGTCTAGTATGAGCAGGACAGTAATATTAGAATGTATTTATACCTGGTAGTCTAGTATGAGCAGGACAGAACTAATAGGATGGTTATTACCTGGTAGTCTATTGTGTACAGTCAGATTAATATAATAGTTTGATTAAAACGTTTACGTGCTTTGCAAGAAGAATGATTTCCCTAATAATCCTGTTTACATGAACACATCGGAAATCAGGCAACCCGATGACACAGTGATGAATAAAGAAAATAGCCAATTAAAATACATGTTCTATCCCAGCGACCATGTTATTTTTGGGAAGAATACTTGATTCGGAGTTCAGACAAAGTTTCTATGTGAAAACTACTTCTAAGATGCATTTTCTATGATGTAAATTTGTTCCAAACTCACTTCACCCAAGCTTAAAGAGGGAGGCTCTCGGTTGGGCTAAAGAGGGAGGCTCTCGGTTGGGCTAAAGAGGGAGGCTCTCGGTTGGGCTAAAGAGGGAGGCTCTCGGTTGGGGGCTAAAGTTGGGCTAAAGAGGAGGCTCTCGGTTGGGCTAAAGAGGGAGGCTCTCGGTTGGGCTAAAGAGGGAGGCTCTCGGTTGGGCTAAAGAGGGAGGCTCTCGGTTGGGCTAAAGAGGGAGGCTCTCGGTTGGGCTAAAGAGGGAGGCTCTCGGTTGGGCTAAAGAGGGAGGCTCTCGGTTGGGCTAAAGAGGGAGGCTCTCGGTTGGGCTAAAGAGGGAGGCTCTCGGTTGGGCTAAAGAGGAGGCTCTCGGTTGGGCTAAAGAGGAGGCTCTCGGTTGGGCTAAAGAGGAGGCTCTCGGTTGGGCTAAAGAGGAGGCTCTCGGTTGGGCTAAAGAGGGAGGCTCTCGGTTGGGCTAAAGAGGGAGGCTCTCGGGTGGGCTAAAGAGGAGGCTCTCGGGTGGGCTAAAGAGGAGGCTCTCGGGTGGGCTAAAGAGGAGGCTCTCGGGTGGGCTAAAGAGGGAGGCTCTCGGGTGGGCTAAAGAGGGAGGCTCTCGGGTGGGCTAAAGAGGGAGGCTCTCGGGTGGGCTAAAGAGGGAGGCTCTCGGGTGGGCTAAAGAGGGAGGCTCTCGGGTGGGCTAAAGAGGGAGGCTCTCGGGTGGGCTAAAGAGGGAGGCTCTCGGGTGGGCTAAAGAGGGAGGCTCTCGGGTGGGCTAAAGAGGGAGGCTCTCGGTTGGTACTAGCAGATCAAATACACAGCTGGAACTCCGATTAAAGGTATTTACATGTCCTAATCATTTGAAAGAAAACCAGGTGTTCAACTTCAATTTTGACCGAACGCTGATTAAGATAAGCAGAGTAAGGTGTCAAAGACTATCGCATAATCTGTTTAATATGGAATTATTACTGTGCATGTAAACGTACTCAGTGTAATGATGTGTTTTACCTGGTAGTCCAGCATCAGCAGGACAGTAGTAATAATGTGTTTTACCTGGTAGTCCAGCATCAGCAGGACAGTAATAATAAGGTGTGTTTACCTGGTAGTCCAGCATCAGCAGGACAGTAGTAATAATGTGTGTTTACCTGGTAGTCCAGCATCAGCAGGACAGTAGTAATAATGTGTTTTACCTGGTAGTCCAGCATCAGCAGGACAGTAGTAATAATGTGTGTTTACCTGGTAGTCCAGCATCAGCAGGACAGTAGTAATAATGTGTGTTTACCTGGTAGTCCAGCATCAGCAGGACAGTAGTAATAATGTGTGTTTACCTGGTAGTCCAGCATCAGCAGGACAGTAGTAATAATGTGTGTTTACCTGGTAGTCCAGCATCAGCAGGACAGTAGTAATAATGTGTTTACCTGGTAGTCCAGCATCAGCAGGACAGTAGTAATAATGTGTTTACCTGGTAGTCCAGCATCAGCAGGACAGTAGTAATAATGTGTTTACCTGGTAGTCCAGCATCAGAGTAGTAATAATGTGTTTACCTGGTAGTCCAGCATCAGCAGGACAGTAGTAATAATGTGTGTTTACCTGACAGTAGTAATAATGTGTGTTTACCTGGTAGTCCAGCATCAGCAGGACAGTAGTAATAATGTGTGTTTACCTGGTAGTCCAGCATCAGCAGGACAGTAGTAATAATGTGTTTACCTGGTAGTCCAGCATCAGCAGGACAGTAGTAATAATGTGTTTACCTGGTAGTCCAGCATCAGCAGGACAGTAGTAATAATGTGTGTTTACCTGGTAGTCCAGCATCAGCAGGACAGTAATAATAATGTGTGTTTACCTGGTAGTCCAGCATCAGCAGGACAGTAATAATAATGTGTGTTTACCTGGTAGTCCAGCATCAGCAGGACAGTAGTAATAATGTGTGTTTACCTGGTAGTCCAGCATCAGCAGGACAGTGGTAATAATGTGTGTTTACCTGGTAGTCCAGCATCAGCAGGACAGTAGTAATAATGTGTGTTTACCTGGTAGTCCAGCATCAGGAGGACAGTAGTAATAATGTGTGTTTACCTGGTAGTCCAGCATCAGCAGGACAGTAGTAATAATGTGTGTTTACCTGGTAGTCCAGCATCAGGAGGACAGTGCAGCGTACCCCGACATCCCCTGGCCTCTTCACCTGGAACCCGTCTGTCTCCTGAGTGGTCGCAGTCCGGTGCCACTATTAACAATAGAAATAACTTTAGTAGTTATTTTTTGGTTTCTTTAGAACACAATCTCATTAGTAAGACTACAGTAGAGAAAGTGGTTAAGAAGAGTGGAGGTGGCAATCGCTTTACATTGTTCATGAAAATAAATTTGAATCATAGATTTTTTTTAATTATATCTGAACATTAAACCGTATTTTTTTTTTTACCTCGACCAAGTGATTGTCAGGCCCATAGAGGTCCTTGTCCAACTCGATGACCAGAGACTTGAAAAAGGAAGAGAACTTCCTCTTTTGCTTGGTTGCTTCATACTTGGACACAGCAGTCTGAGAAAGAGAAAAACATTTTATCAGACACATTTCACCAAGTTACATAAAAAACACACAGACACTAACCTTCAACACACAAACACATGCAACTAGTAAATTAGTCTTACGTCTTCAAGCAGGCGTCCTTCGACACGCAACTCCCACGATGCTACAGTGCCATCTCCGTCTTCAGCGTCGGGCTTGGCAGGGTTGAACGTGTTGGATATGAAGATACGAAGCTTTCGCTTTTGCTGAAACACACAAAAAAAAGTTCAGTCATGTTGAATTTCACTATCAACATGTGTATAATCTTCAGAGGAAAACATGGGAAGTGATGAGCAGGAAAACTCAACCCGGACTTGAGCCTTAATCCGAAAGAGGAAAAGGCGATGAAAAAAAGGCCGACGTGCCCTGACAAAACTACTGCCTCTACCCTCCATTCTATTGGCAAACGTACAATCACCGGAGAAGAAACTGGATGAGCTCCGTTCGAGACTAACCTATCAACGGGACCTGAAGAACTATAATATTCTGTGTTTCACATAGTCGTGGCTGAACAAGGAGATATAGAGATATATAGATATATAGATATAGAGAAATATATATAGATATATAGATATAGAGATAGAGATATATATAGATATAGAGATATATAGATAGAGATATATATAGATATATATAGATATAGAGATATATATATAGATATATATAGATAGAGATAGAGATATATATAGATATATATAGATAGAGATAGAGATATATATAGATAGAGATAGAGATATATATAGATATAGAGATATATATAGATATAGAGATATATAGAGATATAGATATAGATATATAGATATATATATAGATATATAGATATATATAGATATAGAGATATATATAGATATAGAGATATATAGATATAGAGATATATAGATATATAGAGATATAGAGATATATATATAGATATATATAGATAGAGATATAGAGATATATAGATATATATAGATATAGAGAGATATATAGATATATAGATATATATAGATATATATAGATATAGAGATATATAGATATAGAGATATATAGAGATATATATATAGAGATAGATATAGAGATATATATAGATATAGAGATATATAGAGATATATATAGATATAGATATATATAGATATATATAGATATATATAGATATAGATATATAGAGATAGAGATATATATAGAGATAGAGATATATATAGATATAGAGATATATATAGATATAGAGATATATAGATAGATATAGATATACATAGATATATAGAGATATATAGAGATATATAGATATAGAGATATATAGATATATATATAGATATAGAGATAGATATAGAGATATATATAGATATAGAGATATATATAGATATAGAGATATATATAGATAGAGATATATAGATATATATAGATATATATAGATAGAGATAGAGATATATATAGATAGAGATATAGAGATATATATAGATATATATATAGATATAGAGATAGAGATATATAGAGATATATAGATATATATAGAGATATATATAGATAGAGATATAGAGATATATATAGAGATATATATAGATATAGAGATAGAGATATATAGAGATATATAGAGATATAGAGATATATATAGATATATATAGATAGAGATATATATAGATATAGAGATATATATAGATATAGAGATATAGAGATATATAGATATATATAGATATATATAGATATATATAGAGATATAGATATAGAGATATATATAGAGATATATATAGATAGAGATATAGAGATATATATAGATATATATAGATGTAGAGATATATATAGAGATATATATAGAGATATAGAGATATAGAGAGATATATACAGCTGTTTTTTTGATGCAGCGGCCGGACAGACCGGCCGCGTTGGGTAAGCTCACGGGTGGACATGTCTTTTGAGATGCGATCTCTAACATTAGGGATTCTCGAGGTTCTGCTTGACAAAATTAGAATATTTCTTCATTAGCTATACACTGTTTGCCAAGCGAGTTCATCTATATTTTCACATAGCCGTCTATTTTCCACCACACACTGATGCACTAAGACCGAACTCAACGAGCTGTACAGAGCCATAAGCAAAATATCTAATCCTCATCGAGGCGGCGCCCCCTAGTGGCCAGGGACTTTAATGCAGGAAAATGTAAATCAGTGTCACCCAATTTCCTCCAGCATGTTCACGTGTGCAACTAGAGGCAAACAAATAAATAATCTAGATCACCTTTACTTTACACACAAACTCATACAACGCTCTCCCTCGCCCTCCATTTGGCAAATCTGACCACATCTCCTGTTAACAAGCAAAAACTCAAAAACAGGAAGTACCAGTGACGCGCTCAATACAGAAGTGTTCCGACGAAGCGGTTGCTAAGCTACGGGACTGTTTCGCTAGCACTGAATGAAATATGTTCCGGGGATTCATCCGATGGCATGGAGGAGTTTACCACATCAGTCACTGGCTTCATTAATAAGTGCATTGACGACGTAGGTGCTTGCCTACGGAGCTGTGAGGGGAACGGCACCTCAGTACCTCCAGGCTCTGATCAGGCCCTACACCCAAACAAGGGCACTGCGTTCATCCACCTCTGGCCTGCTCGCCTCCCTACCACTGAGGAAGTACAGTTCCCGCTCAGCCCAGTCAAAACTGTTCGCTGCTCTGGCCCCACAATGGTGGAACAAACTCCCTCACGACGCCAGGACAGCGGAGTCAATCACCACCTTCCGGAGACACCTGAAACCCCACCTCTTTAAGGAATACCTAGGATAGGATAAAGTAATCCTTCTCACCCCCCTCCCCTTAAAAGATTTAGATGCACTATTGTAAAGTGGCTGCTCCACTGGATGTCATGGGGTGAATGCACCAATTTGTGAGTCGCTCTGGATAAGAGCGTCTGCTAAATGAATTAAATGTAAAAGTCCCTACAGTGACAGTACGTACACGTGTGTATATATATATATATATATATACACAAAAGTATGTGGACTCCCCTTCAAATGAGTAGATTTGACTATTTCAGCCACACCCGTTGCTGACAGGTGTATAAAAATCGAGCACACAGCCGTGCAATCTCCATAGACGAACATTGGAGGTAGAATGGCCCGTACTGAAGAGCTCAGTGACTTTCAACGTGGAACAGTCATAGGATTCCCTTTTAGAGCTGCGCCGGTCAACTATAAGTGCTGTTATTGTGAGGTGGAATGACATACATACTTTTTTTGTTAACTAGTAAATAGTAGCCTACAGCAAAGTGTGTTTAAATACTTAACTTGTTAACAATTTCTGCTAGTTTTTACTACCATGTGGGTTTTTAGCTTGCTTGAGCCTGCTAACTGAGGAGTGTTAATTCACCTGTTTTCATACATGTTTCATTTTAAAACATTTATCTTACAAAGTTATTTAAACTGTTTAAGTTAAACTGTTTAACTATTTATCTGTACATGGAATTGTATTTGTTTTGTTTTTTACTCATTTTTTTCTAATCTTTACAGGAAAATGCCATGGGCTCTATCTGATGTGTGGAGACATTTCACTGCAGCTAATGTAGAAGTAAAAGCGGTGTACATTTGCAAATACTGTGCCAGGTCATATGTGAAGAATGCAACGAAGATGCAGAATCATCTGGCCAAGTGCATAAAGTTCCCTCGACCCTCACAACAAGCAACCTCTGACAAAAGTCCCTCTACTTCTATTCGAGGTGAAAATGATGAATCAGACACCTTATCGATAGAAACAGCTCATGGTCCTGCTGGAATCAGAAGTTTTTTTGACTCAATGGAGGAACGTAGTCAGAGAAATGCTGATGAATGTCTTGCTCGAGCTGTGTACGCAAATGGTTCACCTCTCATGCTCACAGGCAATGTGTATTGAAAGAGATGTCTGAATGTTCTTCACCCAGCATACACCTCTCCAACCAGACATGCTTTATCTACTCATTTGCTGGATGCAGAGTTCAAGTGAAGGTCAAGCAAATCATAGAGAAAGCAGACTGTATTGCAATCATCTCTGATGGGTGGTCGAATGTTTGTGGGCAAGGAATAATTAACTACATCATCTCCACCCCTCAACCAATATTCTACAAGAGCACAGACACAAGGGACAACAGACACACCGGTCTCTACATTGCAGATGAGCTGAAGGCAGTCATCAAGGACCTTGGACCACAGAAGGTATATGCACTGGTGAGACAATGCTGCGAACATGAAGGCTGCTTGGTCTAAAGTGGAGGAGTCCTACCCTCACATCACACCCATTGGCTGTGCTGCTCATGCATTGAATTTGCTCCTCAAGGACATCATGGCACTGAAAACAATGGATACACTCTACAACACATATGTCAGAGTCAAGGCCCGCGGGCCACATCCGGCCCGCAAGAAGGTTTTTTACGGCCCCTGGGATGATCTTGATTTATTATTAGAACCGGCCCGCAGCAAGCCGGCAGCCCGCAGATCTTTTACACGCACCAATACTACATTTCCCACAATGCAAAGGTGACGCACCGAGCAGTAGGCTGCTTCATTTTAATATTTATTGGCACAGCAGTCGTCAGCATCACAGTAAAATTAACTTTCAGATACCCATCAAAAATGGCAAAACGGAAGGTGGATACTGAGAACCGGGGGTTTCAAACAAGGTGGGAGTCGGAGTATATGTTCACGAAGGTAGCTGGAAAACCTGTGTGTCTTCTGTGTGGAGAAAGTGTGGCGGTACTGAAAGAGTATAATCTGAGACGACATTATGAAACGAAACACGCGGACAAAAACAAGAATATGGACATGGAACAAAGGCTACAAAAGGCAGAGGAATTAAAACGAGGCCTCCTTTGATTAATAGATTTTTGCACTTTATTTTTTTGTATTTCAATCCAATTATATTTTAAAAATATTTCAGTTGAGTGGATGATAGAAAATTGCTATTATTGTTTTTTCTTTGAAGTAAATTTAGCCCACTTTTGCTAAAATAGAAAATATAGTCTACTGATGGTGCCTTGAATACCGGTTTCTTTCATTTAATGTTCATGTTATGGGGATATTTATATAAAGGAAATTTGTCTTTTGTGTCTGTTGAAAATTAAAGATTACTGACAGAGCCATAAGAAAATATTGCTTTATTTATCTGATCATATTGTAATATATTTGTTAGGTTTTCAGTAGGTTCAATTAGGTTCACTAGACTATATGCGTCATTTAAAAAAATTTCAATGAACATTCGAACAGTCCGGCCCTCGTCTTGTAGCTGATTTTTTTATTTGGCCCTCCGTCCATTTGACTTTGACACCCCTGCTCTACAACATAACCAAGGAAATGGTTAGGTATGTGAAGGGTCCTCAAGTTATAGCAGCGATCTACCTCACCAAGCAAAGTGAGAAGAGTAAGAGCACTACATTGAAGCTGCCCAGCAAAACCCGTTGGGGTGGTGTTGTCATCATGTTTGACAGTCTCCTGGAGGGGAAGGAGTCTCTTCAAGAAATGGCCATATGACAGTCTGCCGATTTGGACAGCCCCATCAAGAGGATCCCCCAGGATTATGTATTTTAGGTGAGAGTGGTAAGCACCCTGAAACGCCTGAAACTTATAGCAGTAGCCATTGTATGGATTGAGGGAGACAATGCCATCCTGTCTGATGTCAGACTCTGTTTGCAGATGTAAGAGAAGAAATCTGTACTACCCTGGCCACTTCACTGTTGCTCCAAGCAGAGGAAACTGCAGTTCTGACATACATCAAAAAGTGTGAAGACTTCTGCCTGAAGCCCATACATGCCGCAGCGTACATGTTGGACCCCAAGTATGCTGGCAAGAGCATCCTGTCTGGTGCAGAGATCAACAAGGCCTATGGTGTCATCACTACTGTGTCTTGCCACCTTGGCCTGGATAAGGGGTGGCAGGGTAACCTAGTGGTTAGAGCGTTGGACTAGTAACCGAAAGGTTGCAAGTTCAAACCCCCGAGCCTAGGAACAGTGGGCTGTCGTTCTGCCCCTGAACAGGCAGTTAACCCACTGTTCCTAGGCCGTCATTGAAAATAAGAATTTGTTCTTAACTGACTTGCCTCGTTAAATAAAGGTATAAAAAAAAGAGAAAAAAAGGGCAAGGTTCTTGGCAGTCTGGCGAAGTACACTTCCAAGCAAGGGCTTTGGGATGGAGATGCAATATGGCAGTCTGGCGATGTACACTTCCAAGCAAGGGCTTTGGGATGGAGATGCAATCTTGCCAACAATGCATATCTCCTCAGCCACCTGGTGGAAGGGACTTTGCTCTTTCCCCTGTTGCGTCCATCATCCTCCAAATCCCACCAACATCAGAGTGCAACTGGTCCTTGTTTGGGAACGAACACACACCAACGCAGGGGTTGAACAATTAGTGGTAATCCAGGCAAATGGGGCTTTTTGAGACTGACAACGAGCCATCCAAGGTTGGAAAGTGACAGTGAAGATGAGGCCTGATGTTCAAGAGGTGGTCCAGGGAGAAGACATTTAGTTTCTAGACTATCATTTTACAGATGAATGTTGAAAACGTTTTTTTGGGAGATGCGATGGATAATTGGGGATCATTCAATATTCCCTTTTGTTGTTTGTGCAGAGTCAACTCATTTGATTAAAGTTCAATTCTTAACTAAATGTATTTCTATAGGAAGGATTTAAACATTTGTAATTATGTCTACTTATGTTGAGGTAAAAGGTTTATGTTTCTGTCTCCATACGATATGGTAAATATATCCAATGCAAAAAACATCTACATTTAAATGGTATTAATACAATTAGCATATATTCCTGTTAGTTTATATGAGAATTATCACAGATTACAAAGGGAAACCCAGCCGTGAGCAAGCAACACCAAAACATGCATGAGAGCAGCTGCTGTTCCAGACGGATGTGTGATCACGCTCTCCGTAAGACGTTTAAACAGGTTAACATTCACAAGGCCGCAGGGCAGACTGATTATCAGAGCAAGTGCTAACCAGCTGACAAGTGTCTACACTGACATTTTCAACATCTCCTTGACCCAGTCTGTAATACCTACATGTTTCAAGTAGTCCACCATAGTGCCTGTGCCCAAGAACGGCAAGGTAGCCTGTGTAAATGACTATCGCACCGTAGCACTCACATATGTAGCCATGAAATGCTTTGAAAGGCTGGTAATGGCTCACATCAACACCATTATCCCAGAAACCCCTGGACCCTCTCCAATTCACCTACCACCCCAACAGATCCACAAATGATGCAATCTCTATTGCACCCCACACTGCTCTTTCCTACCTGGACAAGAGGGACACCTATGTGAGAATGCTGTTCATGAACTACAGCTCAGCATTCAACAGCATAGTGCCCTGTGAAGCTCATCACTAAACTAAGGACCCTGGGACTAAACACCTCCCCCTGCAACTGGATCCTGGACTTCCTGACGGGCTGTCCCCAGGTGGTGAGGGTAGGTAACAACACATCCGCCACGCTGACCCTCAACACGAGGGGCCCCTTAGGGGTGCTTGCTCAGTTCCCTCCTGTACTCCCTGCTCACCCACAACTGTGCGTCCACGCACGACTCATTAAGTTTTCCAACGACAACTGTGGTAGGCCTGATCACAGACGACCACGAGACAGCCTATAGGGAGGCGGTCAGAGACCTGGCAGTGTGGTGCCAGGACAACCTGTCCCTCAACATTAGCAAGACAAAGTAACTGATCGTGGACTTAAACCCTGTTCATATTATGTTATTCCTTAGGATCTAAAAGGAAACAATGATCCTAGATCAGCACTGTTACTTTGAAGTGCTTTATGAATACAGGCCTTGGCCTCTAGTGAGGAAATAACCCCATCGGTTTACCTTGATGGGTCTCTTGAGTGCCTCCTGGATGTCCAGACGTTTCCTCATGATGGTCTGGTCCAGCTTCCTCTCAAACGCCAGCAGGTCCATGTAGGCCTGAGACTCTGGCACCAGCTCCCGGATCCTCTGAGGTAAAATCTTATCCGCCATCTTCTTCTTCTTGGTACTGCAACAGAAGATAACAATCGTGTGAGTTGATAAGAAATGAAAAAAAGGCCAATATACATTATGTATACACGTTTATTTCCCCCTACAAAAGACACGGTCAACTCTTAATGAGGACAAATAATCACAGTAATCTAATAATACATTTTTAACGTCCCTCCCTTATATCCTGGTAACAATGTGAAAACCTGCTGTTGAAATGAATACAGTCAAGCCTAAAATAATACTTAGTCAGATTTTACTGTTGGTTGCGCTGCTGTTGGACCTGCTGGATCTGCTGGGGGGCCGGCCTTTTACGGGAGGGGTCCATGACACTGGGCATCCCTGGTCGGGACACAGGGCTGGAGCCATAGCCTGGAGGCCCCATGGGCGGGCCCTGGGGGGTCATACGGCTGGATGGGGGCATCCCACCTGGTCTCTGGAGGGAGAGGCAAAAAGAGACAGGGGAGGGGTTAGAGTCTGGAAGAGAGGCGAAAAGAGACAGGGGAGGGGTTAGAGTCTGGAAGAGAGGCGAAAAGAGACAGGGGAGGGGTTAGAGTCTGGAAGAGAGGCGAAAAGAGACAGGGGAGGGGAGAGAGTCTGGAAGAGAGGTGAAAAGAGACAGGGGAGGGAGAGAGTCTGGAAGAGAGGTGAAAAGAGACAGGGGAGGGAGAGAGTCTGGAAGAGAGGTGAAAGAGACAAGGGAGGGGTTAGAGTCTGGAAGAGAGGTGAAAAGAGACAGTGGAGGGGAGAGAGTCTGGAAGAGAGGTGAAGAGACAGGGGAGGGGTTAGAGTCTGGAAGAGAAGTGAAAAGAGACAGGGGAGGGGTTAGAGTCTGGAAGAGAGGTGAAAGAGACAGGGGAGAGGAGAGAGTGGAAGAGAGGTGAAAAGAGACAGGGGAGGGTTAGAGTCTGGAAGAGAGGTGAAAAGAGACAGGGGAGGGGAGAGAGGTGAAAAGAGACAGGGGGGGGGGGAGAGAGGTGAAAAGAGACAGGGGAGGGGAGAGAGTCTGGAAGAGAGGTGAAAAGAGACAGGGGAGGGGTTAGAGTCTGGAAGAGAGGTGAAAAGAGACAGGGAGGGGAGAGAGTCTGGAAGAGAGGTGAAAGAGACAGGGAGGGAGGGAGAGAGTCTGGAAGAGAGGCGAAAAGAGACAGGGGAGGGGTTAGAGTCTGGAAGAGAGGTGAAAAGAGACAGGGAGGGGAGAGAGTCTGGAAGAGAGGTGAAAAGAGACAGGGGAGGGGAGAGAGTCTGGAAGAGAGGTGAAAAGAGACAGGGGAGGGGAGAGAGTCTGGAAGAGAGGTGAAAAGAGACAGGGGAGGGGAGAGAGTCTGGAAGAGAGGTGAAAAGAGACAGGGGAGGGGAGAGAGTCTGGAAGAGAGGTGAAAAGAGACAGGGGAGGGGTTAGAGTCTGGCACTTCCGGGTTGGAGCGAGCGGTCGCATCTGCACTCGGTCCGCAGGTAGTATTACATTTCATTACATTTCATTATAGTACAACGGTTTGATTTGTCTAATCTTATCAATTTCTTCTTAGCTAGCTACACAGCCGTCTTTGTTTCATAGATAATTGCGTAATTATCGTATTTCGTCGTCCTAACGCAGTCTACACTGCCCTGCAGCTAGCCAGCTAGCTAACGTCCACCGTTAGCTAGTCCACCGTCTACCGATTAGCAGCACAACTATTACACTCAACTGAACGACTTGATTAGTGTAGTGTTAGCTAGCTACATAGTTGTCTTTGCTGTCTTCGTACCCAAGATAATTGTGTAGTTTAGAGTGTGTAGTTTTATGTCGTCCTTAACATAGGAGACTCTGCTAGCTAGCCAACAGCTAGCCAACGTCTACCGAACAGAACTTCTGCACTCAACAATCCGGTCGCATTTCGCTTCGCTCCACAGGTAGTATCACATTTTTCATTTCATTTCATTACAGTACAACGGCTTGATTTGTTTGATCGTAGCTAGCTACATAGCTAGCTACACAGCCGTCTTTGTATCAAAGATAATTGTGTAGTCTAGAGCGACTTCCTAGGTTAGTTAGCCAGCTATTGTCGTTCTTTTAACGCAACGTAACGTAATCAACACTGCTAGCTAGCCAGCTAGCCCCGAATAGCAGCACAGTAGAAACTATTACACTCAACGGAACGACTTGATTAGTGTAGTGTCAACAACGCAGCCAATGCCAACTAGCCTACTTAGTCAACAACGCAGCCTCTGCCAGCTAGCCTACTTCAGCAGTACTGTATCATTTTAATCATTTTAGTCAATAAGATTCTTGCTACGTAAGCTTAACTCTCTGAACACTCGTGACGTGTAGTCCACTTGTCATTCCAATCTCCTTTGCATTAGCGTAGCCTCTTGTGTAGCCTGTCAACTATGTGTCTGTCTATCCCTGTTCTCTCCTCTCTGCACAGACCATACAAACGCTCCACACCGCGTGGCCGCGGCCACCCTAATCTGGTGGTCCCAGCGCGCACGACCCACGTGGAGTTCCAGGTCTCCGGTAGCCTCTGGAACTGCCGATCTGCGGCCAACAAGGCAGAGTTCATCTCCGCCTATGTCTCCCTCCAGTCCCTCGACTTCTTGGCACTGACGGAAACATGGATCACCACAGACAACACTGCTACTCCTACTGCTCTCTCTTCGTCTGCCCACGTGTTCTCGCACACCCCGAGAGCTTCTGGTCAGCGGGGTGGTGGCACCGGGATCCTCATCTCTCCCAAGTGGTCATTCTCTCTTTCTCCCTTACCCATCTGTCTATCGCCTCCTTTGAATTCCATGCTGTCACAGTTACCAGCCCTTTCAAGCTTAACATCCTTATCATTTATCGCCCTCCAGGTTCCTCGGAGAGTTCATCAATGAGCTTGATGCCTTGATAAGCTCCTTTCCTGAGGACGGCTCACCTCTCACAGTTCTGGGCGACTTTAACCTCCCCACGCCTACCTTTGACTCATTCCTCTCTGCCTCCTTCTTTCCACTCCTCTCCTCTTTTGACCTCACCCTCTCACCTTCCCCCCTACTCACAAGGCAGGAAATACGCTCGACCTCATCTTTACTAGATGCTGTTCTTCCACTAACCTCGTTGCAACTCCCTCCAAGTCTCCGACCACTACCTTGTATCCTTTTCCCTCTCGCTCTCATCCAACACTTCCCACACTGCCCCTACTCGGATGGTATCGCGCCGTCCCAACCTTCGCTCTCTCTCCCCCGCTACTCTCTCCTCTTCCATCCTATCATCTCTTCCCTCTGCTCAAACCTTCTCCAACCTATCTCCTGATTCTGCCTCCTCAACCCTCCTCTCCTCCCTTTCTGCATCCTTTGACTCTCTATGTCCCCTATCCTCCAGGCCGGCTCGGTCTCCCCTCCCGCTCCGTGGCTCGACGACTCATTGCGAGCTCACAGAACAGGGCTCCGGGCAGCCGAGCGGAAATGGAGGAAACTCGCCTCCCTGCGGACCTGACATCCTTTCACTCCCTCCTCTCTACATTTTCCTCTTCTCTCTCTGCTGCTAAAGCCACTTTCTACCACTCTAAATTCCAAGCATCTGCCTCTAACCCTAGGAAGCTCTTTGCAACCTTCTCCTCCCTCCTGAATCCTCCTCCCCTCCCCCTCCTCCTCTCTGCAGATGACTTCGTCAACCATTTTGAAAAGAAGGTCGACGACATCCGATCCTCGTTTGCTAAGTCAAACGACACCGCTGGTTCTGCTCACACTGCCCTACCCTGTGCTCTGACCTCTTTCTCCCCTCTCTCTCCAGATGAAATCTCGCGTCTTGTGACGGCCGGCCGCCCTACAACCTGCCCGCTTGACCCTATCCCCTCCTCTCTTCTCCAGACCATTTCCGGAGACCTCCTCCCCTACCTCACCTCGCTCATCAACTCATCCCTGACCGCTGGCTACGTCCCTTCCGTCTTCAAGAGAGCGAGAGTTGCACCCCTTCTGAAAAAACCTACACTCGATCCCTCCGATGTCAACAACTACAGACCAGTATCCCTTCTTTCTTTTCTCTCCAAAACTCTTGAACGTGCCGTCCTTGGCCAGCTCTCCCGCTATCTCTCTCAGAATGACCTTCTTGATCCAAATCAGTCAGGTTTCAAGACTAGTCATTCAACTGAGACTGCTCTTCTCTGTATCACGGAGGCGCTCCGCACTGCTAAAGCTAACTCTCTCTCCTCTGCTCTCATCCTTCTAGACCTATCGGCTGCCTTCGATACTGTGAACCATCAGATCCTCCTCTCCACCCTCTCCGAGTTGGGCATCTCCGGCGCGGCCCACGCTTGATTGCGTCCTACCTGACAGGTCGCTCCTACCAGGTGGCGTGGCGAGAATCCGTCTCCACACCACGTGCTCTCACCACTGGTGTCCCCCAGGGCTCTGTTCTAGGCCCTCTCCTATTCTCGCTATACACCAAGTCACTTGGCTCTGTCATAACCTCACATGGTCTCTCCTATCATTGCTATGCAGACGACACACAATTAATCTTCTCCTTTCCCCCTTCTGATGACCAGGTGGCGAATCGCATCTCTGCATGTCTGGCAGACATATCCGTGTGGATGACGGATCACCACCTCAAGCTGAACCTCGGCAAGACGGAACTGCTCTTCCTCCCGGGGAAGGACTGCCCGTTCCATGATCTCGCCATCACGGTTGACAACTCCATTGTGTCCTCCTCCCAGAGCGCTAAGAACCTTGGCGTGATCCTGGACAACACCCTGTCGTTCTCAACTAACATCAAGGCGGTGGCCCGTTCCTGTAGGTTCATGCTCTACAACATCCGCAGAGTACGACCCTGCCTCACACAGGAAGCGGCGCAGGTCCTAATCCAGGCACTTGTCATCTCCCGTCTGGATTACTGCAACTCGCTGTTGGCTGGGCTCCCTGCCTGTGCCATTAAACCCCTACAACTCATCCAGAACGCCGCAGCCCGTCTGGTGTTCAACCTTCCCAAGTTCTCTCACGTCACCCCGCTCCTCCGCTCCCTCCACTGGCTTCCAGTTGAAGCTCGCATCCGCTACAAGACCATGGTGCTTGCCTACGGAGCTGTGAGGGAACGGCACCTCAGTACCTCCAGGCTCTGATCAGGCCCTACACCCAAACAAGGGCACTGCGTTCATCCACCTCTGGCCTGCTCGCCTCCCTACCACTGAGGAAGTACAGTTCCCGCTCAGCCCAGTCAAAACTGTTCGCTGCTCTGGCCCCCCAATGGTGGAACAAACTCCCTCACGACGCCAGGACAGCGGAGTCAATCACCACCTTCCGGAGACACCTGAAACCCCACCTCTTTAAGGAATACCTAGGATAGGATAAAGTAATCCCTCTCACCCCCCCTCCCCCTGAAAAGATTTAGATGCACTACTGTTCCACTGGAGGTCATAAGGTGAATGCACCAATTTGTAAGTCGCTCTGGATAAGAGCGTCTGCTAAATGACTTAAATGTAAAATGTAAAAATGGAAGAGAGGTGAAAAGAGACAGGGGAGGGGTTAGAGTCTGGAAGAGAGGTGAAAAGAGAGAGGGGAGGGGAGAGAGGTGAAAAGAGACAGGGGAGGGGTTAGAGTCTGGAAGAGAGGTGAAAAGAGACAGGGAGGGGAGAGAGTCTGGAAGAGAGGTGAAAGAGACAGGGGAGGGGTTAGAGTCTGGAAGAGAGGTGAAAAGAGACAGGGGAGGGGTTAGAGTCTGGAAGAGAGGTGAAAAGAGACAGGGGAGGGGAGAGAGTCTGGAAGAGAGGTGAAAAGAGACAGGGGAGGGGTTAGAGTCTGGAAGAGAGGTGAAAAGAGACAGGGGAGGGGAGAGAGTCTGGAAGAGAGGTGAAAAGAGACAGGGGAGGGGTTAGAGTCTGGAAGAGAGGAGAGGAAAAGATGGATGGCGTTTGATGGTAGGAGAAAATATGATTAAAGAGACGAAATGTAGGACAAGAGGCAAAGAAAAAGAAGTAAAGAAAATGTTTTTTTTTTATTGTGGGACAGAAGGCGCTATAGATGGTTGAGATGTGAGAAACAAAATGGCTTATTTTCCATCATCTACAGGTATATTATATTTCTCCTTGCAGGTGTTATTGCTGCCTTACACAAAACAGAGCAAGGTTGTACTCTCCTGACGTGGCGTATCGAATGTGTTCTAGAACAGATGTGTTCTGTTCTGTCCCGCAGTCAGGGTCAAGGATGTGTTCTGTTCTGTCCCGCAGTCAGGGTCAAGGATGTGTTCTGTTCTGTCCCGCAGTCAGGGTCAAGGATGTGTTCTGTTCTGTCCCGCAGTCAGGGTCAAGGATGTGTTCTGTTCTGTCCCGCAGTCAGGGTCAAGGATGTGTTCTGTTCTGTCCCGCAGTCAGGGTCAAGGATGTGTTCTGTTCTGTCCCGCAGTCAGGGTCAAGGATGTGTTCTGTTCTGTCCCGCAGTCAGGGTCAAGGATGTGTTCTGTTCTGTCCCGCAGTCAGGGTCAAGGATGTGTTCTGTTCTGTCCCGCAGTCAGGGTCAAGGATGTGTTCTGTTCTGTCTCGCAGTCAGGGTCAAGGATGTGTTCTGTTCTGTCCCGCAGTCAGGGTCAAGGATGTGGCTAGGTGAGGACGGTAGTGGAAGGAATTACTACTAACAATGGCCCAGCCCCTGACAAATCATTTCATGTTTGAGCCAAGCATCATCTATCGCAGGGATGGACAACTGGTGGCCCTTGGATCCATACTGTTTAAGGAACTCAGTCGGAGTCTCAACTTACTGTGGTGCCTCTGTTTTTTATTGTGGGAGCCTCTCTGACCGCTAGGCTACCTGCCACCCCTATCACCAAGGTCAGGACTCTACTGATTCTCTGGATAGAGGATGGTTCAAAGGCGTGAAAATGAGATTAAAAATAGCCGTTATTTATGAATAACTATAAGACTCTAATAAATAGAGGACATTGGTAAGCAGCAACAAGTGGATAAAAACCCATGTGTTGAAATACAGGCAGGAGTGCTTTGTTATAGATGGGAAGTCAACTGAACGATCACTGAAGGACAACAAAAACATCGGCACTAGCCAACACAACAGATTGAATTAAAAACAACCTTGTATTGAATGAAGGCCACTCACCATCCTAAAAATGTGCAATTTGCATCAAAGTTTTAAAAAATAAATCAAATGCATGTATTACCCCATACAATGCACATACTTCCTAATAAATATATATATATATATAGGGGTATAGATGAATTTATCACCTGTAAATATTATACCAAATTCACCCTTAAAAATCATACCAAGCAATGGTTACGGAAACAGGCACGACTTGCAGGTGCACAATAAAAACACCCTCCACATCACTCACCAATCCATGTGCTAGGAACTCAAACAGGCGACTTCGTGTTTCTGAATGCATGAGTGCTTCGAGAAGTTGTAGCGACAGTAGCAGGCTGAAGAATAAAAACAGATCAGCGAGGCTAAAGCCAGAGACACACCCCTCTCTCTCCCTCTCCGACAGCCTTCAAGGGGAGTGCCGTGTTCGGCTGTCATCAACGCTGATGCACTCTACCCTCTCCTGTTCTCTACTGTAAGGCAAGCTACAGCCGCACACTGTCTGCAGATCACACCACACCTGGGTCGTGTTCATTATGCAATGACGTAACAAAACATTTTCAAATGGAACAATGCATTTCTTATTTGACAAGTCCAGGAAGTCCGCTCCCCGTTTTCAGTGTGTTTGGAATCTCATAACCCTGCAGCCTCTGCGCCCTCTGCCTGCAGCCTCTGCGCCCCTCTGCCTGCAGCCTCTGCGCCCTCTGCCTGCAGCCTCTGCGCCCTGCCTGCAGCCTCTGCGCCCTGCCTGCAGCCTCTGCGCCCTGCCTGCAGCCTCTGCGCCCTCTGCCTGCAGCCTCTGCGCCCTCTGCCTGCAGCCTCTGCGCCCTCTGCCTGCAGCCTCTGCGCCCTCTGCCTGCAGCCTCTGCGCCCTCTGCCTGCAGCCTCTGCGCCCTCTGCCTGCAGCCTCTGCGCCCTCTGCCTGCAGCCTCTGCGCCCTCTGCCTGCAGCCTCGGCGCCCTGCCTGCAGCCTCGGCGCCCTGCCTGCAGCCTCGGCGCCCTGCCTGCAGCCTCGGCGCCCTGCCTGCAGCCTCTATTTATTCTTTAGTTGTTTTCATCCACAGCAGAGAACGTATTCTCACATTAGTCACCATAGTGATTTAAATGAGTCACGTAGATAGAACAAGTTCTAAAGCAGAGTTTTGTAAATAATACAATTTTTTAAAAAGGATAGCTGGAAGTGAGCCAGCCACCGAAAAGGATAGCTGGTAGAGAGCCAGCCACCGAAAAGGATAGCTGGAAGTGAGCCAGCCACCGAAAAGGATAGCTGGTAGAGAGCTAGCCACCGAAAAGGATAGCTGGTAGAGAGCCAGCCACCGAAAAGGATAGCTGGAAGTGAGCCAGCCACCGAAAAGGATAGCTGGTAGAGAGCTAGCCACCGAAAAGGATAGCTGGTAGAGAGCCAGCCACCGAAAAGGATAGCTGGAAGTGAGCCAGCCACCGAAAAGGATAGCTGGTAGAGAGCTAGCCACCGAAAAGGATAGCTGGAAGAGAGCTATCCACCGAAAAGGATAGCTGGTAGAGAGCTATCCACCGAAAAGGATAGCTGGTAGAGAGCTATCCACCGAAAAGGATAGCTGGAAGAGAGCTATCCACCGAAAAGGATAGCTGGAAGAGAGCTAGCCAATGAAAAGGATAGCTGGAAGAGAGCTAGCCAATGAAAAGGATAGCTGGAAGAGAGCTAGCCACTGAAAAGGATAGCTGGAAGAGAGCTAGCCACTGAAAAGGATAGCTGGAAGAGAGCTAGCCACTGAAAAGGATAGCTGGAAGAGAGCTATCCACTGAAAAGGATAGCTGGAAGAGAGCTATCCACTGAAAAGGATAGCTGGAAGAGAGCTAGCCACTGAAAAGGATAGCTGGAAGAGAGCTAGCCACTGAAAAGGATAGCTGGAAGAGAGCTAGCCACTGAAAAGGATAGCTGGAAGAGAGCTATCCACTGAAAAGGATAGCTGGAAGAGAGCTAGCCACTGAAAAGCTGGCTTCTAATTTTCTTTATTGCCAATGCCATTTTGTTTGAAAACCTCTTGCCCATTGTGTTCAAGGTAGAAGGAGATTGGAGTTAACATACGAAGACAAATCCAAGTGGGATGCATCTTTTCACTAATAAACTGCCCACACATTTGTAAACGTGGCCATTACTGTGTGCGAGGCGACTGAAGAATGCAACAAAAAAATCCATTAAAATTTCTATAAATCATTTTTCACTCAATTCACCACATCTCTGTGCAACCTTGGTCTTCTACAGAACAATTGGGGAGTGCTTCTAAGGCTAACAGATTGTGTGGCTGAGTGACTATGAAGGATGCTGCTGTCAGTGAGGTTGGCGTTTGTGTTCCACGTAGTCAAGGCCAACGAGAGAAGATTAGAACATCCTTTCACTGAGAAATGTTTTTCCAGTTGAATTGTTGTGATAACAACAACAAAATGGGTGTGTGTGTGTGTGTGTACACTGTGTCAAATTCAATGACCACATACTGATCCCCCCCACACGTTTAGCTAGCAGTACTTCTGTTTTTTTACATTACTAAAGCACCAAACACATTTTTGCTCTGCCAGAATGACCCCCTCTCATCTGCAGCTGTAGCCGACGGCATCAAACGGTTTTGCATCATTAGCTGTGATCACCATTGATATCAAACAGCTGTATAGCCGTAGCGGGAGATTCTTTTTTTCCGACCAACCTTTTCTTGCCGATACTTTAAAAAAAATACTCGATTTGGAAGTCACCGTTTTGCCCCATGAAGTAATCCAACGATGTACACGCCCGCCATTTTGTCTATTTCTCATCTTCTCTCATTGAGACAGGTGCAAAGCAAACAATGATATCTGAGTCTCACTCAGTGTATCACAGCCACACGTCTCAACCAATGAGAGAAAGTAAGAAATAGATAAGATGGTGGCGTATACATTATTGGATTACCTCATGGGGCAAACAGTTGATGAATTAAAGTTGTTCCGAGGGGATAAGTGATGGGAGCAACTCAATATTAGGAAGGTGTTCCTAATGTTTGGTGTACTCAGTGTATATATATATAAACAAATAAATATCTAATACAAAATGTTTATAATGGTCAACATTTCATATTGTTTTAATAAAATGTTTAAAAAAATATGTGACAAAATAAATAATAAAACAATGTAAATGATTGGTGGTATTTATATTGTCTATATACTATAATTATTAGTACACAGAGAAAATAGTACATTTTATGTTTCCTCCCCCCTGTGGCAAGCTGTGACATACTGTGCTGCCAACTATATAACAGACCTTTCCCCCAAAGGTATACAAAGTTTACCTTTCTTTAATTGTTTAAAAATGTGTAGACATTTCCATTGTGACTTTGGGGAAGGACTCTAACTATATATATATATATATATATATGGAGCAGAAGACTAGAACTTACATGTGCCGAATACAACAGGTGAAATGCTTACTTATATATAAGCCCTTAACCAACATTAACCAACATTGTTGCTGAGAAAATACCTTTAAAAAGAAGAGGTAAGAATAACAAATAATTAAAGAGCAGAAGTAAATAACAATAGTGGGGCTATATACAGGGGGCAATGATGGGGGGGGGGGGGGTAGAAGCTGTTTAGAAGCCTCTTGGACCTAGACTTGGGGCTCCGGTACCGCTGGGAGAGCAGGGAGAACAGTCTATGACTAGGGTGGCTGGAGTCTTCGACAATTTTTAGGCCTTCCTCTGACACCACCTGGTATAGAAGTCCTGGATGGCAGGAAGATTGGCCCCGGTGATGTTCTCGGTCGTACTCACTACCCTCTGTAGTGCCTCGCAGTCGGAGGCCGAGCAGTTGCCATACCAGGCAGTGATGCAACCCGTCAGGATGCTCGACGGTGCAGCTGTAAAATATTTTGAGGCTCTGAGGACCCATGGAACATATTTTCAGTCTCCTGAGGGGCAACAGGTTTTGTCATGCCCTCTTCACAACTACCTTGATGTGTTTTGACCCTGTTAGTTTGTTGATGATGTGGACGCCAAGTAACTTGAAGCTCTCGACCTGCTCCACTACAGCCCCGTCGATGAGAATGGGGGAGTGCTCGGTCCTCCTTTTCCTGTAGTCCACAATCATCTCCTTTGTCTTGATAACGTTGAGTTAGAGGTTGTTGTCCTTGTACCACACAGGCAGGTCTTGGACCTCCTCCCTATAGGCGGTCTCATCATTGTCGGTGATCATCAGCAATGTTGTGGAGTCGTGTCTGGACGTGCAGTCATGAGTGAACAGGGAGTACAGGAGGGGACTGAGCACACACCCCTGGGGAGCTCCCGTGTTGAGGATCAGTGTGGCGGATGTGTTGTTACCTTCCCTTACCACCTTGGGACGGCCCTCCAGGAAATCCAGGATCCAGTTGCAGAGGGAGGTGTTTAGTCCTAGGATCCTTAGCTTAGTGATGAGCTTTGAGGGCACTATGGTGTTGAACGCTGAGCTGTAGTCAATGAATAGCATTCTCACATAGGTGTTCCTTTTGTCCAGGTGGGAAAGGCCAGTGTGGAGTGCAATATAGATTGCACCATCTGTGGATCTGTTGGTGCGGTATGTAAATTGGAGTGGGTCTAGGGTTTCTGGGATAATGGTATTGATGTGAGCCATGACCAGCCTTTCAAAGCATTTCATGGCTACAGACGTGAGTGCTACGGGTCGGTAGTCATTTAGGCAGGTTATCTTAATGTTCTTGGGCACAGGAACTATGGTGGTCTGCTTGAAACATGTTATTACAGACTCAGACAGGGAGTGGTTGAAAATGTCAGTGAAGACACTTGCCAGTTGGCCAGCGCATGCTCGGAGTACACGTCCTGGTAATCCGTATGGCCCAGCGGCCTTGTGAATGTTGACCTGTTTAAAGGTCTTACATCGGCTGCGGAGAGAGTGATCAAACAGTCGTCTGGAACAGCTGATGCTCTCATGCATGTTTCAGTGTTACTATCCTGGAAGAGAGCATAGAAGTTATTTAGCTCGTGTCACTGGGCAGCTCTCGGCTGTGCTTCCCTTTGTAGTCTGTAATAGTTGGCAAGCCCTGCCACACCGACGAGCGTCGGAGCCGGTGTAGTACTATTCGATCTTAGTCCTGTATTGACGCTTTGCCTGTTTGATGATTCGTCGGAGGGCATAGAGGGATTTCTTATAAGCTTCCAGGTTAGAGTCCCGTACCTTGAAAGTGGCAGCTTTACCCTTTAGCTCAGTGCGGATGTTGCCTGTAATCCATGGCTTCTGGTTGGGGTATATATGTACAGTAACTGTGGGGACGATGTCCTCAATGCACTTATTGATAAAACCAGTGACTGATGTGGTATATTCCTCAATGCCATCGGAAGAATCCCGGAACATATTCCAGTCTGTGCTTGCAAAACAGTCCTGTAGTTTTGCATCCGCTTCATCTGACCACTTTTTTTTATAGACCGAGTGACTGGTGCTTCCTGCTTTAATTTTGCATTTGTAAACATGAATAGGGAGGATAGAGTTATGGTCAGATTTGCCAAATGGAGGGCGAGGAAGAGCTTTGTACACGTCTCTGTGTGTGGAGTAAAGGTGGTCTAGAATTTTTTTCCCCCTCTGGTTGCACATTTAACATGCTGATAGAAATTAAAACTGATTCCCTGCATTAAAGTCACCGGCCACTAGGAGCGCCGCCTCTGGATGAGTGTTTTCATGTTTGCTCATGGCGGAATACAGCTCATTGAGTGCGGTTTTAGTGCCAGAGGTCAGTCTGTGGTAGTAAAATGAAAAAATACAGAAACTATCTAGGTAGTTAGTGTGGTCTACAGCTTATCATGAGATACTCTACCTCAGACGAGCAAAACCTTGAGACTTCCTTAGATATCGTGCACCAGCGGTTTACATAAATGCATAGGCCCCCGTGTCTTACCAGAGGCTGCTGTTCTGTCAATGGAGTGTATAACCTGACAGCTATAGGTTCTTAATGTCATCGTTCAGCCACGACTCAGTGAAACATGAGATATTACAATTTTTTATGTCCCATTGGTAGGATATACATGCTTTCAGTTCGTCCCATTTCTTTTCCAGCGATTGAACATTAGCTAGCAGAACGGAAGGGCAGATTAGCCACTGGTCACCTGATCCTCACAAGGCATCCTGATCTCTTTCCGCGAAACCCGTTTCCTTTTCCAGCTAATCACGGGGATCTGGGCCTGGTCTGGTGTCTGTAGTATATCTCTTGCGACAGTTTGAGGGGAGTAATCCCAGTTCTGATATCCAGAAGCTCTTTTTGGTCATAAGAGATGGTAGCAGCAACATTATGTACACAAGTTACGAAAACGCGAAAAGACAAACAAAATAGCATGGTTGGTTAAGAGCCGATAAGACGGCAGCCATTCCCTCCGGCATCATCAAAAGATCTTACCCTCCAAAGGGAATCTATGCAGCCGGCTATACACTTGTATCCCCCGTGGACCTGTTCGTAGATAAAACATCCTCCATTCAGGCTGCAAAGGCGTCGATTTCCTAATTAACCCGATATAATGGCAAGTAGCTGGGGAAATATGCTTACTTTATTTTTTAAAATGTATTTTACCTTTATTTTACTAGGCAAGTCAGTTAAGAACACATTCTTATTTTCAATGACGGCCTGGGAACAGTGGGTTAACTGCCAGTTCAGGGGCAGAACGACAGATTTGTACCTTGTCAGCTCGGGGATTCGAACTTGCAACCTTTCGGTTACTAGTCCAACGCTCTGACCACTAGGCTACCCTGAAGCACTATTTTCCACCATGCTATGGTGGCTAATGCTACTTCCTGACATTACAACAGGCAACATCTGGGACTAGCATTTAGCCCCTCTAGCACGGTGGAGAATATTGTTTCATACAGAAATGACGCATCATTTCCATCTGGTCACCGTTAAAAATCGGGTTAAGGAGGAAATCGATGCATTTTCAGCCTGAATGGAGACTGTTTTATGTAAGAACCGGTCCACAGGGGATACGAAAGTATAACCATCTGCATAGATTGCCTTTGGACGGGAAAGATGAAAGGACTCACTGTTGCCAACTTAGCTGGTTCATGGTTGCCCATATGAGGAAGTTAGGCTAGCAAGCATTTTAGCTAGGTAGCCTATGAAAACAAGTAAAAGCTGACAGAGCCGTAGACCGCTTTGCCAACATGAAAGAGTTGAGGACAGCATTGTCATTCAACTAGTCTACAAGTAGGGTGAATCGCCAGAAATGTTGTTTTACTTGGGCACCCAGACCGAAATCAGTACCATGGACAGCCACATGATATTTAGTAACATTGATTGGACTAAATTGTCTCTGGTATCTGTAAATTTGTTTTCAGTGTATTAAACTAAGCATATATAGCCTTGTTGATTTGATGTGAATGTTTACGTTGAAATGGTGCTGGAATAACAGAGTATTGGAATAAATGAGGCAATACTCTTGTCGTCTTTGTGCTGACTTGCAGAAACGCTGTGGTTCTAAATCAGTAGTTGTTAAGTAAAACTGTCAAACATTAACTTGTAACAGTTACATGACCTGGTCAAACATGCAATATTTGCTTTGTGGACTTCACAGGACAGATGTTGCTCTCCAGTTTTTGTGATGAAACAAACTTGTTTGTAGTTGGATTTATTCCGCCACCGCTGTGTGACTTGTTGTCACTGCCTTATTGTAATATCACGGTGGCGTATGAACAAATGAGCAAACATTGCAATTATCGTTGTAATATGGCTGTTTTACTAGCTTGGCTTGGCCACGCACCGCTACTGAAAAGAAGAGTCCATTGGTTATTAAGACCAGATCGTTCTTCCAAGATGTTTAGACCTTGATTACATTTAAGTCATTTAACAGACGCTTTTATCCAGAGTGATTTACAGGAGCAATTAGGATGAAGTGTCTTGCTCAAGGGCACATCGACATTTGTAACCTGCGATCGTTCGGTTACTTTAAACTACGAAATATGAATCAGTGGTTATTCAAGGGTGCAACAGGTCACCTCAGGAGTAAAATGTCAGTTCGCTTTTCATAGCCGACACAGAGCAGAATTCGAGACAGCAGGTGCGGTAGAGACCCACACACCATCCACTTTTCATTCAAACTAACTAAACTTTAAACAAGCTTAATGTTGTCTGTGTAGCTAGCAAGCGCCAAACAACAAGCAATTGAGCTAGCTAGCTACTGTACCACTTGCAGACCGAACAGCTCATCATACTAGGTGGTCATCGACAGTGTAGTTAGCTAACTAATTATGCATAACCATGCCATTGGAAAAAGCCACAAAAACAATCAACCAACAACGACAATCAGTAAATTAGGGGGTCTTTACGAGTAAGGGCCCACATCGCTAACTAGATACTGTTAGCATAGGCTAGCTACCGCTTTGACAAAGGCTTTGTTCTAGCTTGCAGCTAGCTAACGTAACGTTAGCCGTTAAGTCGTGGCTCACCGGGTATCCAGGCCCGGGCATCGGAGAACGATAGAGGTGGTTCTGTGCGCCCGATGAGGGTCCCATCCTTCCTCCAGGAGTTCCAGGTCCCATGCCTGGTCCTCCACCTTGTACCGGGGGTCCGGGTCCCATTCCCCCGCCACCACCTCCCGTTGAAGCTGATTGAAAACTACCTCTGGCCGCCATCTCTTCTGGGTATCTCCGTCGCCGGATAGTGGAATGGAACTATCGCGAGAAGAGAGGAGTAGCGGAGTGATTATTTTAACAACAACGACCTCTGGTGTTTAATTTCAATTACAACCAACCCTTATTGTGGTATAGATCGTTACATTCTACATTTTACATTCTACATAAAAGCAGTCTCTCAAAATGAAAGCAACCAAAACCTTTCTTTATGAGGGCATACTAATATGACTCTCTCTGGAGTCTGGACCTTTACAATTGGCACCAGGCATGCCAGGTGTTGACCTGAACTGACTGGGATATTTTTTTATTTTTAATTTTAACCTTTATTTAACTAGGCAAGTCAGTTAAGAACAAATTCTTAATTTCAATGACGGCCTAGCAACAGTGGGTTAACTGCCTGTTCAGGGGCAGAATGAACGACAGATTCATACCTTTTCAGCTCGGGGATTTGAACTTGCAACCTTTCAGTTACTAGGCCAACACTCTAAACACTAGGCTACCCTGCCACCCCAATTAACCTTCAAACAGGTACAACAGGTTAAAATGTTAATATTATTGTATCTCTAGTATCGCTACTGTATTGAGAGGTAAAGAAATCCAATTTTAAAATGGTAAACATACACACGGATACACATATTTGACAAACATCTCATCTCATGAGGTAATTCTGAATGATTGATTTGTTCTTTGAATAGCACTTTTAAAGGCACTTGATCAGCCTGCATGGCTGCCTGCCATCGGTTTCATTTGCCACAATGGGGAGGAAACATAAAATGTACTATTTTCTCTGTGTACTATAATTATAGTATATAGACAATATAAATACCACCAATCATTTACATTATTTTTAATCATTTATTTTGTTCCATATTTTTTTAAACATTGTTTTAATACATATGAAATGTTGACCATTATAAACACTTTGTATTAGATATTTATTTTGTTTTATTTGTTTATTTATATATATATATATATATACACTGAGTACACCAAACATTAGGAACACCTTCCTAATATTGAGTTGCTCCCAACATTGACCTTGTTATTCATGCCATTAAAGCCTTTTAAATGAGAATTTGAATACATTTTTGAATTTGAGAGAGAGAAAGATAGAGGGACAGAGAGAAATGGCTCTGATGGAGAGAGATAGAAAGAGGGGGAAGGAGAAAGAGAGAGGGGGAGAGAGGATTAGGGAGGAGATAATTGTTTGTTAACAAACAGTCAGTTCAGCTTGCTTGGTCAGCTTGTTTGATCACCGGGCTGGACATGACTCAACACTGAACATCTGGCAGCTGAAATATAATCTTGGTTGGGAAAACATTGTATACTGTATATACTTTTATTAATCCAATAAATGGCACAGCGAGAGAGAGATAGAGAAAGATAGAGAGGATTGGGGACTGAGTGTTGTTTATTAACAAACAGTTAGGTACTTTCTCTCTCTTGCAGTGGCCTGTCTGGAACAAGACTCAATGCTGAAACAAAATCATTGTTGCACACTGTGTTCATTTTCACAAAAACAACAGGATTTATTGGTTGGCGGAAAGTATCATAGATTCATGGTACGAATGCAGAGAGAGAGAGAGAGAGAGAGAGAGAGAGAGAGAGAGAGAGAGAGAGAGAGAGAGAGAGAGAGAGACTGGTAATGAGAGAGAGAGAGAGAGAGAGAGAGAGAGAGACTGGTAATGAGAGAGAGAGAGAGAGAGAGAGAGAGAGAGAGAGAGAGAGAGAGAGACTGGTAATGAGAGAGAGAGAGAGAGAGAGTTAGACTGGTAATGAGAGAGAGAGAGAGAGAGAGAGAGAGAGAGAGAGAGACTGGTAATGAGAGAGAGAGAGAGAGAGACTGGTAATGAGAGAGAGAGAGAGAGAGACTGGTAATGAGAGAGAGAGTTAGACAGTTAGACTTCAGCAGGCAGGTGGGCAGACAGAACAATGTTGTCATCCTCCTGCCCAGTGAAACTCTTTGTTCTGTTTGGCTGATGAAGCTTCCTTCCTGTAGGCGGAGCAAAGCAGAGCGGAGCAGAGCTGAGAGTGAACCATACCCAGACATCAACGTGACTTGAGACGGCAGGTGATGGTTGGGCCCAGTGTGTGTGCGTGCGTAAGTGTGTGTATTAATGCCAGGCCAGTGTCCAGACTGGACCTAAGTCAGCATTGTGTCTTGTATAACTCACTATAGTGTAATGGCCGGGAGTTAATCAACACAATATACACCCTTTTACAGACTCACTTTGATGATGTCATTAATGATGTCATGAAACTCCCGGCCCATTAGCAGGCTTGCAGTCTGAAAAAAAATCAATACCATTTTCTCTTCTCCTGGACCGTTTTACACTGGGATAAACGTGTGTTTCAAAGTTGGGGTTGTGATTTGTGTGTGTGTGTGTGTGTGTGTGTATTAAAGCTTCAACTACCTGCATTTAAAGTAACAAATCATACTACTTTTAGTTTTTAAACGAATGAACTGAAAAGAAGAACCCCAAATCTGAAATAATAGAAAGTCTATGCACACTTGGAAGGCGGTTGTTTCCCAAATGGCTCCCTTCCCTATATAGTGCACAGTAATTATGTTTTACCTTTTGACCAAGGCTCTGCACTATATAGGGAATAGGTTGCCATTTTATTTTAAATCTTTATTTAACTAGGCAAGTCAGTTAAGAAAAAAATCTTATTTACAAAGATGGCCTACCCCTGTCGACACTGGGCCAATTGTGCGCACCACCAGCATGTGTGTACGAGACTCCCAATCACAGCCGGATGTGATACAGCCTGGATTTGAACCAGGGACTGTAGTGACACCTCTTGCACTGCGATGCAGTGCCTTAGACAGCTGTGCCACTCGGGAGCCTATATAGTGCACAGTAATCCAGGCTGAATCACATCCGGCTGTGATTGGGAGTCCCATAGGGCGGCGCACAATTGGCCCAGCGTTGTTTGGGGTGGCCGGGGTAGGCCGTCATTGTAAATAAGAATTTGTTCTTAACTGACTTGCCTAGTTAAATAAAGGTTTAAAATAAAATGGCACCCTCTTCCCTATATAGTGCAGAGTAATAGGTAATAGGGTGCCATTCAGGACGCATACCATGTCCCAATTGTAATTGCTAATCCTCTTATCTACAGCTCTTAATGAACAGGATGCAAAGTCGAGCCTCTGTGACCACTAGAGCACTGCTGCCATATTATCTAAGACATACAGCTGGGCCCACTAATTGCACTGCGAGATCTGACAGGATAAATGAATACTTAGGTGGAAACGATTTTCGCTGGAAAACTGACAAATATTATGAGGTCGGAACCTGGGATACTTGTTTCGGTCCTAAAACACATCAATTCCACTTGTGATCAGAAAAGGGACGTTGAATAGTCTGGTACAGTATGTGTATGTACCGCAGCAGTGAAGAGAATTTTACCATTCCTAGATAGGCTTGGAAGAAAACATCAGACATTACCTCTGTAGTTATCTATTCTATAATACAGTACACGTACAGTATATATCAACACTAAATTGAGTAGACAACTGCATAAATCATGTAGGCTACATACAAAACTCACAAAGCATATGATTGTATTCTCTGAATAACTTAATAAATAGAATAATATGTTCTGGAAAGCGTGTCGAATGCACTAACATAGACCCCTAAAAAACCCATCAATCATTGAAAAGTGCGATGCTACAGTTCAATGGATGGATGTATTAAAGTAATGCCATGATTTATTATGATGATCACTCGGTTGTAGGACAGTCTTTATTCAAGGTAAGTCTGGGGTATTATGATCACTCGGTTGTAGGACAGTCTTTATTCAAGGTAAGTCTGGGGTATTATGATCACTCGGTTGTAGGACAGTCTTTATTCAAGGTAAGTCTAGGGGTATTATGATCACTCGGTTGTAGGACAGTCTTTATTCAAGGTAAGTCTGGGGTATTATGATCACTCGGTTGTAGGACAGTCTTTATTCAAGGTAAGTCTAGGGGTATTATGATCACTCGGTTGTAGGACAGTCTTTATTCGGTTGTAGGACAGTCTTTATTCTAGGTAAGTCTAGGGGTATTATGATCACTCGGTTGTAGGACAGTCTTTATTCAAGGTAAGTCTAGGGGTATTATGATCACTCGGTTGTAGGACAGTCTTTATTCAAGGTAAGTCTAGGGGTATTATGATCACTCGGTTGTAGGACAGTCTTTATTCAAGGTAAGTCTAGGGGTATTATGATCACTCGGTTGTAGGACAGTCTTTATTCAAGGTAAGTCTGGGGTATTATGATCACTCGGTTGTGGGACAGTCTTTATTCAAGGTAAGTCTAGGGGTATTATGATCACTCGGTTGTAGGACAGTCTTTATTCAAGGTAAGTCTAGGGGTATTATGATCACTCGGTTGTAGGACAGTCTTTATTCAAGGTAAGTCTGGGGTATTATGTAAGTCTGGGGTATTATGATCACTCGGTTGTAGGACAGTCTTTATTCAAGGTAAGTCTAGGGGTATTATTATCACTCGGTTGTAGGACAGTCTTTATTCAAGGTAAGTCTAGGGGTATTATGATCACTCGGTTGTAGGACAGTCTTTATTCAAGGTAAGTCTAGGGGTATTATGATCACTCGGTTGTAGGACAGTCTTTATTCAAGGTAAGTCTAGGGGTATTATGATCACTCGGTTGTAGGACAGTCTTTATTCAAGGTAAGTCTAGGGGTATTATTATCACTCGGTTGTAGGACAGTCTTTATTCAAGGTAAGTCTAGGGGTATTATTATCACTCGGTTGTAGGACAGTCTTTATTCAAGGTAAGTCTAGGGGTATTATTATCACTCGGTTGTAGGACAGTCTTTATTCAAGGTAAGTCTAGGGGTATTATGATCACTCGGTTGTAGGACAGTCTTTATTCAAGGTAAGTCTAGGGGTATTATTATCACTCGGTTGTAGGACAGTCTTTATTCAAGGTAAGTCTGGGGTATTATGATCACTCGGTTGTAGGACAGTCTTTATTCAAGGTAAGTCTGGGGTATTATGATCACAAGGTAAGTCTAGGGGTATTATGTCGGTTGTAGGACAGTCTTTATTCAAGGTAAGTCTGATCACTCGGTTGTAGGACAGTCTTTATTCAAGGTAAGTCTGGGGTATTATGATCACTCGGTTGTAGGACAGTCTTTATTCAAGGTAAGTCTGGGGTATTATGATCACTCGGTTGTAGGACAGTCTTTATTCAAGGTAAGTCTGGGGTAGCAACATGGGTGTGTTTCATTCCAAGAAGATGTTCCCTCCCCGTGCCATCATTCACTTCCCTCCCGTTATAGATCTGATAGGACTGGGCAAGTGAGTATAAGGGCACAAGGCGAGACCCAGATGCAGACACGGGAGGAAGATGGTTTGAGTCTTTGATATTTATTACATCCAAAAGGGGTAGGCAAGAGAATGGTCGTGGACAGGCCAAAGGTCAAAACAAGTTCAGAGTCCAGGAGGTACAGAGTGGCAGGCAGGCTTGAGGTCAGGGCAGGCAGGCTTGAGGTCAGGGCAGGCAGGCTTGAGGTCAGGGCAGGCAGGCTTGAGGTCAGGACAGGCAGGCTTGAGGTCAGGGCAGGCAGACTGGCCAGGCCGGCGGGTACAGAGTCCAGGAGGTACAGAGTCCAGGAGGTACAGAGTGGCAGACAGGCTTGAGGTCAGGGCAGGCAGACTGGCCAGGCTGGCGAGTACAGAGTCCAGAAAACAGGCAAGGGTCAACACCGGAAGAACTAATAAAAGAGAATAGAAAAGTCAGGAGCACGGGGAAAAACACGCTGGTTGACATGGAACATGCAAGACGAACTGGCACAGAGAGACAGGAAACACAGGGATATATACACTGGTACAGAGAGACAGGAAACACAGGGATATATACACTGGTACAGAGAGACAGGAAACACAGGGATATATACACTGGTACAGAGACAGGAAACACAGGGATATATACACTGGTACAGAGAGACAGGAAACACAGGGATATATACACTGGTACAGAGACAGGAAACACAGGGATATATACACTGGTACAGAGAGACAGGAAACACAGGGATATATACACTGGTACAGAGAGACAGGAAACACAGGGATATATACACTGGTACAGAGAGACAGGAAACACAGGGATAAATACACTGGTACAGAGACAGGAAACACAGGGATATATACACTGGTACAGAGAGACAGGAAACACAGGGATATATACACTGACACAGAGAGACAGGAAACAAAGGGATATATACACTGGTACAGAGCGACAGGAAACACAGGGATATATACACTGGTACAGAGAGACAGGAAACACAGGATATATATACACTGGTACAGAGCGACAGGAAACACAGGGATATATACACTGGTACAGAGAGACAGGAAACACAGGGATATATACACCAGGGATAACGAGTGACACCTGGAGGGGGGTGGAGACAATCACAAGGACAGGTGAAACTGATCAGGGTGTGATAGTGAGATTAATATGGTAGGAAACTAGGTGGAGCTATTATAGTAAGAAACTAGGTGGAGCTATTATAGTAAGAAACTAGGTGGAGCTATTGCTTAGTTCCACTTACCCAGTTGTCTCAGATCCACTAAAGGAAGGGAACGAGGGTAGAAGTAAGGGGGAACATCTTGGAATGAGACACAGCCGAAGTGATGAAGAAGAGGCAGTGCCTCATCAGAATGCAACACAGGGCACCCACTGAGTTTTGGTTGTTGGCAGCATCTCCTCTTCTGCTTCCAAAATGAGCCCCATGGGCTTCATGGGCAAAAGTAGTGCACTTAATAGGGAATAGGATGCCATTTGGGAAACTCTCCTCCTCTCCTCACACTCCTCCCCCCAGTCTTTCGAGAAGCAGACAAGCGTTTAGACAAAGACACAGACGCCAGCAGAAAACTCATAACGTCATAATTTATCCTTTATTCTATCTATTTTCTTGGCTAATGTAATAGTGGGAAAACAAATTCATGTTGCGAGGTTAAAAATAACTGAGAAAGGACATTTCCCTAAGTAATTATATTGGAGCCTTAGCTTGGATGAAGGAAGCCCTGTACATGTGTTTGTTTTGTGTGTGTGTGTGTGTGTGTGTGTGTGTTACAGGAACCTAATGAATGATGGGCTGTGGTATATACAGTATATCATATTCAGTATTGTCATACCTTGGTGGTTCCATCCAGAGTAATTGCTCAAATAATAATCAGTCACACTTGAACTACCTCTGTGAGTTATAGTGGAGGGCAGACTATAGCAGTCTATAACAGACCATAGCAGTCTATAGCAGACTATAGCAGACTATAGCAGTCTATAACAGACCATAGCAGTCTATAACAGTCCATAGCAGTCTATAACAGTCCATAGCAGTCTATAGCAGACTATAGCAGTCTATAGCAGACTATAGCAGTCTATAACAGACCATAGCAGTCTATAACAGTCCATAGCAGACTATAGCAGACTATAGCAGACTATAGCAGTCTATAGCAGACTATAGCAGTCTATAGCAGACTATAGCAGTCTATAGCAGACTATAACAGACTACAACAGACTATAGCAGTCTATAACAGACTATAACAGACTACAACAGACTATAGCAGTCTATAGCAGTCTATAACAGACTATAGCAGTCTATATCAGACCATAGCAGTCTATAGCAGACTATAACAGACTACAACAGACTATAGCAGTCTATAACAGACTATAACAGACTATAACAGACTACAACAGACTATAGCAGACTACAACAGACTATAGCAGTCTATAACAGACTACAACAGACTATAGCAGTCTATAACAGACCATAGCAGTCTATAACAGACTACAACAGTTTATAGCAGTCTATAGCAGTCTATAACAGACTATAGCAGTCTATAACAGACCATAGCAGTCTATAACAGTCTATAACAGACTACAACAGACTATAGCAGTCTATAACAGACCATAGCAGTCTATAACAGACTACAACAGTTTATAGCAGTCTATAGCAGTCTATAACAGACTATAGCAGTCTATATCAGACCATAGCAGTCTATAGCAGACTATAGCAGTCTATAACAGACTATAGCAGTCTATAACAGACCATAACAGACTATAGCAGTCTATAACAGACCATAGCAGTCTATAACAGACTATAGCAGTCTATAACAGACCATAACAGACTATAGCAGTCTATAACAGACTATAGCAGTCTATAACAGACCATAGCAGTCTATAGCAGACTATAGCAGTCTATAACAGACCATAGCAGTCTATAACAGACTATAACAGACATTTACAGTCTATAACAGACCATTATCCAGAGCAGACTATAGCAGTCTATAACAGACCATAGCAGTCTATAGCAGTCTATAACAGACCATAGCAGTCTATAACAGACTATACAACAGACTACAGCAGTCTATAACAGACCATAGCAGACTATAGCAGACTATAGCAGTCTATATCAGACTATAGCAGTCTATAACAGACCATAGCAGTCTATATCAGACTATATCAGACTATAGCAGATTATAACGGACCATAGCAGACTATAGCAGGCTATAGCAGTCTATAACAGACTATAACAGACTACTTTCTTTTAAGACTAAGTAAAAGTTCTGGATTTATTCCTACCTCTGCTTGCTGTGTTTCTCTGTGCCTGGGTTCGAGTTCGTACAAGCATTTCTGTCACCGTACTTCCTGTTTGAGTTTCTGCATATAGGAAGGGAGGAGCAAAAAAGGAGTTGTGATCTGATTTACCGAAGGGAGGGCGGGGGAGGGCCTTGTAGGCATCCCCGAAGGGGGAGTACATAACTTTTGTAGCGTTTTCCTCAAGTTTGCTTTGTTAAAATCCCCAGCTACAATAAATGCGGCCTCAGGATATGTGGTTTTCAGTTTGCATAAAGCCCAGTGTAGTTCATTGAAGGCCGTTGTGGTATCGGCTTGAAGTGGAATATACACAGCTGTGACTATAACCGAAGAGAATTATCTTGGGAGGTAATACGGTCGGCATTTGATTGTGAGGTATTCTAGGTCAGTTGAACAAAAGGACTTGACTTCCTGTATGTTATCACAATCACAACATGAGTAATTAATCATGAAACATACACCACTGCCTTTCTTCTTCCCGGAGAGTTCTTTATTCCTGTCTGAGCGATGTACTGAGAACCCAGCAGGCTGTATAGACAGGGACAGTATATCACGGAGAGAGCCGTGATTCCGTGAAACAGAGTATGTTACGGTCCTTGTTGTCTCTCTGGAAGGAGATCCTCGCCCTGAGCTCGTCTACTTTATTCTCCAGAGACTGAACATTAGCGAGTAATATACTCGGAAGCGGTGGATGGAGGTCACGCCTCCTGAGTCGGACTAGAAGTCCACTTTGAATACTTGGATTAGCCTCTGGGATAAAGTTCAATTGCCCTGGGGGGTACGAACAAAGGATCCAATTCAGGAAAGTCCTATTCCTGGTCGCAATGCTGGTGAGTTACCGTCACTCTGATATCCAAAAGTTATTTCTGGCTGTAAAAAACAAAATACTGCAAAGTTGCTGAGGAGCTAGAAGCAGAGCTGCCATGTATGTCGGCGCCATTGGTTTAACCAATGCTGTGGTGTACCAATATACTAACCCCCCCCTCAAATAACAATGTTGTGGTGTGTCAATATACTAACCCCCCCCTCAAATACCAATGTTGTGGTGTGCCAATATACTAACCCCCCTCAAATAACAATGTTGTGGTGTGCCAATATACTACCCCCTCCCAAATACCAATGTTGTGGTGTGTCAATATACTAACCCCCTCAAATACCAATGTTGTGTTGTGCCAATATACTAACCCCCTCAAATAACAATGTTGTGGTGTGCCAATATACAAAAATCCCCCTCAAATACCAATGTTGTGTTGTGCCAATAACTAACCCCCCTCAAATAACAATGTTGTGTTGTGCCAATATACTAATCCCCCTCAAATAACAATGTTGTGTTGTGCCAATATACTAACCCCCTCAAATAACAATGTTGTGTTGTGCCAATATACTAACCTCCCCTCAAATAACAATGTTGTGGTGTGCCAATATACTAACCCCCTCAAATACCAATGTTGTGTTGTGCCAATATACTAATCCCCCCCCAAATAACAATGTTGTGGTGTGTCAATATACTAACCCCCTCAAATAACAATGTTGTTGTGTGTCAATATACAAAAATCCCCCCCTCAAATACCAATCTTGTGGTGTGCAACTACACTGAAATACCCCTGTTACGGGTTTTTGTTTTCCCACTTATGTTTTGAGGTTGGACTTTCAGCACGTATAGCACGTTAGCACGTATAGCACGTTAGCACGTTAGCGCGTATAGCACGTTAGCACGTTAGCGCGTATAGCACGTTAGCACATATAGCACATTAGCACGTATAGCACGTATAGCACGTATAGCACGTTAGCATGTATAGCACATTAGCACGTATAGCACGTATAGCACGTTAGCATGTATAGCACGTTAGCATGTATAGCACGTTAGCACATATAGCACGTTAGCACGTATAGCACATTAGCACGTATAGCACGTTAGCACGTATAGCACATTAGCACGTATAGCACGTTAGCATGTATAGCACGTTAGCACATATAGCATGTTAGCACATAGGGCGCACCGATTGCTGTCACCTCGTTAGCCAGCATGTGTTACACCTGTGTTACATCTCGTTAGTGGGAAGGTATTTGACCTGTGCTGGCCCAGGTGCTATTTAAGAGTGGCTGGCCCAGTGTTCCAGCTGTCTTGAGAGATGTGGAGGGTCAACACATTTAGTTGGTGCTCCCTATTTGATTTTGAGAAAACAGTCCTTTGTCTGGTCTTCCTGTTTTTGTTTTGTAAAATGTTTTATTTGTTTATATTCTTTAGGTTTGGTGTGTTTTCTGTTGTTGTGTGTTTTGGTTGCCTGTGCTTGGGCACATTTAGTGGGTCTCATGGTGGAGTTTTTTTAGGACCCAGATGTTGTTACTAATCAACTTTCAGTGGACTCCCCTATGAGTGTCTTTCAGAACCCCTCCTAAAACCCCACCTGTTTCGTTTTGGTTGTTGTCAGTGACTCTTTGTTAGTTCCCCTTCTGTTTGAGTGACATTTTCGCTTTTCTTGCTGGGGAACGTAACACCCCTTAAAATACCAATGTTGTCTTGTGCCACTATTGCACCGGTGTGCAACTACTAAAATGGTTTGCAACTACTGAAATGGTTTGCAACTACTAAAATGGTTTGCAACTACTGAAATGGTGTGCAACTACTAAAATGGTTTGCAACTACTGAAATGGTTTGCAACTACTAAAATGGTTTGCAACTACTAAAATGGTTTGCAACTACTAAAATGGTTTGCAACTACTAAAATGGTTTGAAATGGTGTGCAACTACTAAAATGGTTTGCAACTACTAAAATGGTTTGCAACTACTAAAATGGTTTGCAACTACTAAAATGGTTTGCAACTACTAAAATGGTTTGCAACTACTAAAATGGTTTGCAACTACTGAAATGGTTTGCAACTACTAAAATGGTTTGCAACTACTAAAATGGTTTGCAACTACTGAAATGGTTTGCAACTACTGAAATGGTTTGCAACTACTAAAATGGTTTGCAACTACTAAAATGGTTTGCAACTACTAAAATGGTTTGCAACTACTGAAATGGTTTGCAAATACTGAAATGGTGTGCAACTACTGAAATGGTTTGCAAATACTGAAATGGTGTGCAACTACTAAAATGGTTTGCAACTACTGAAATGGTTTGCAACTACTGAAATGGTTTGCCACTACTGAAATGGTTTGCAACTACTGTTTGCAATAGGCATGCTGACCGCAGAAATGTCCACCAGAGTTTTTCCCAGATAATTTAATGTTAACTTCTAAGCCGCCTCCAATGTCGTTTTAGAGAATTTGGCAGTACATCCAACCGGACTCACAACCACATGTGAATTTGGCAGTACATCCAACCGGACTCACAACCACATGTGAATTTGGCAGTACATCCAACCGGACTCACAACCACATGTGAATTTGGCAGTACATCCAACCGGACTCACAACCACATGTGAATTTGGCAGTACATCCAACCGGACTCACAACCACATGTGAATTTGGCAGTACATCCAACCGGACTCACAACCACATGTGAATTTGGCAGTACATCCAACCGGACTCACAACCACATGTGAATTTGGCAGTACATCCAACCGGACTCACAACCACATGTGAATTTGGCAGTACATCCAACCGGACTCACAACCACATGTGAATTTGGCAGTACATCCAACCGGACTCACAACCACATGTGAATTTGGCAGTACATCCAACCGGACTCACAACCACATGTGAATTTGGCAGTACATCCAACCGGACTCACAACCACATGTGAATTTGGCAGTACATCCAACCGGACTCACAACCACATGTGAATTATGTGAATTGTAACTCAGTAAAATAGTTGAAATTATTGCATGTTGTTTTTATATTTTTTGTTCAGTATAAATGACTCCCTCTCTGTCTAATGTAGATTGAATGGAATTGGAGGGCTGAGTAATTGCAGATAGGGTGGAGAATGCGATGAACATAGTTAATGAAGTCAAATGCTTTAGCTACACAAATTGTTGCATTTTTAAATCAGTTAAGAGGCAACTAAAAGTTTAAATCAATTCAAGAATGGGTCTGATTCAATCAAATGTGCTTTGGCAAGGTGTTTTATGCATTCACACATGCACGGATGCAAGCACACTATAACCTTCCTCTGCTTAAATTGAAAACATAATTTCAGTCAGAAAAGTCAGAAAACACGAGAAATGAGACCTCCATTAAAAATAACAAATGTTAAAAATGATATTTGAATTTTATTATAATATGTTTTATTAGATAAATAGAACAGTCTGTCAAATGTTTCTGTAGTCGGGTTTGAAATTCCCAGGTCTTCTGAAGATCCCCGGTCGGCGGGATCCCAACAGGAAGATCCTTCCTCATACCGGGAATCTTCCAACTGGGATTTCTGAAAACACCTGGACATTTTGGGGAAATTTACTGCAAATGTTGTAACTCTATTCTGTAGTAAAGAAAACCAAAGCTAAAAAGTCTATACAGTAATAATAATGAGATTGGTAATATGAGAATATCCATAAGAATTCATCTCCTTTTATTTTACATCACCATCTCTACATTTCGGTGTAATTGTGCTTTGATAGAACAACTAGAACACAGGTACAGAACATTTCAAAACCCTCACAGAATTACAAGACTGAAATGAACAGATTTCTCAAACTCCCCTCACACCTCGATGTCAAACTACCCTCACACCCCTATGTCAGTCAAACTCCCCTCACACCTCGATGTCAAACTACCCACACACCCCTATGTCAAACTACCCACACACCCCTATGTCAGTCAAACTCCCCTCACACCTCGATGTCAAACTACCCTCACACCTCGATGTCAAACTACCCTCACACCTCGATGTCAAACTACCCTCACACCTCGATGTCAAACTACCCACACACCCCTATGTCAGTCAAACTACCCTCACACCCCTATGTCAAACTACCCACACACCCCTATGTCAGTCAAACTACCCTCACACCCCTATGTCAAACTACCCTCACACCTCGATGTCAAACTACCCACACACCCCTATGTCAGTCAAACTACCCTCACACCCCTATGTCAAACTACCCACACACCCCTATGTCAAACTACCCACACACCCCTATGTCAAACTACCCACACACCCCTATGTCAAACTACCCACACACCCCTATGTCAAACTACCCACACACCCCTATGTCAAACTACCCACACACCTCTATGTCAAACTACCCACACACCCCTATGTCAAACTACCCTCACACCCCTATGTCAGTCAAACTACCCTCACACCCCTATGTCAAACTACCCACACACCCCTATGTCAGTCAAACTACCCACACACCCCTATGTCAAACTACCCTCACACCCCTATGTCAAACTACCCTCACACCCCTATGTCAAACTACCCACACACCTCTATGTCAAACTACCCTCACACCCCTATGTCAAACTACCCTCACACCCCTATGTCAGTCAAACTACCCACACACCCCTATGTCAGTCAAACTACCCACACACCCCTATGTCAAACTACCCACGCACCTCTATGTCAAACTACCCACACACCTCTATGTCAAACTACCCTCACACCCCTATGTCAAACTACCCACACACCCCTATGTCAAACTACCCTCACACCTCTATGTCAAACTACCCACACACCCCTATGTCAAACTACCCTCACACCTCTATGTCAAACTACCCTCACACCCCTATGTCAGTCAAACTACCCACACACCCCTATGTCAAACTACCCTCACACCCCTATGTCAGTCAAACTACCCTCACACCCCTATATTAAACTACCCACACACCCCTATGTTAAACTACCCACACACCCCTATGTCAAACTACCCACACACCCCTATGCCAAACTACCCACACAACCCTATGTCAAACTACCCACACACCCCTATGTCAAACTACCCACACACCCCTATGTCAAACTACCCTCACACCCCTATGTCAAACTACCCACACACCCCTATGTCAGTCAAACTACCCACACACCCCTATGTCAAACTACCCACACACCCCTATGTCAAACTACCCACACACCCCTATGTCAAACTACCCACACACCCCTATGTCAAACTACCCACACACCCCTATGTCAAACTACCCACACACCCCTATGTCAAACTACCCACACACCCCTATGTCAAACTACCCACACACCCCTATGTCAAACTACCCACACACCCTATGTCAAACTACCCACACACCCCTATGTCAAACTACCCTCACACCCCTATGTCAAACTACCCACACACCCCTATGTCAAACTACCCTCACACCCCTATGTCAAACTACCCACACACCCCTATGTCAAACTACCCTCACACCCCTATGTCAAACTACCCACACACCCCTACTTTATGTCAGGAATATGATACATGAATTGGCTGATCACATCTCATAACTCATTATTTTGAATTCAAAATATGAATAAAATAATAATAATCTGTTGTTGTTATGATGATTGTTATTTTGATGATTATTGATCTAAATCCATATATCTACCTGTAGCCCTTATCTACCTGTAGCCCCTATCTACCTGTAGCCCCTATCTACCTGTAGCCCCTATCTACCTGTAGCCCTTATCTACCTGTAGCCCCTATCTACCTGTAGCCCTTATCTACCTGTAGCCCCTATCTACCTGTAGCCCCTATCTACCTGTAGCCCCTATCTACCTGTAGCCCCTATCTACCTGTAGCCCCTATCTACCTGTAGCCCCTATCTACCTGTAGCCCTTATCTACCTGTAGCCCCTATCTACCTGTAGCCCCTATCTACCTGTAGCCCCTATCTACCTGTAGCCCTTATCTACCTGTAGCCCCTATCTACCTGTAGCCCCTATCTACCTGTAGCCCCTATCTACCTGTAGCCCTTATCACTACTCCCATTGTGTTGATGATTATTGATCTAAATTCATATATCTACCTGTAGCCCCTATCTACCTGTATCCCCTATCTACCTGTAGCCCCTATCTACCTGTAGCCCCTATCTACCTGTAGCCCTTATCACTACTCCCATTGTGTTGATGATTATTGATCTAAATCCATATATCTACCTGTAGCCCCTATCTACCTGTAGCCCTTATCACTACTCCCATTGTGTTGAACAGAGGAGTGGATAGCTGTACCAATGTCAAACCTCTATTAAGCCAGGTGACCAAGTGATCAGGTGATCAGGTGACCAGGTGACCAAGTGATCAGGTGATCAGGTGACCAGGTGACCAAGTGATCAGGTGACCAGGTGACCAAGTGATCAGGTGATCAGGTGACCAGGTGACCAAGTGATCAGGTGATCAGGTGACCAGGTGACCAAGTGATCAGGTGATCAGGTGACCAAGTGATCAGGTGATCAGGTGACCAGGTGACCAAGTGATCAGGTGACCAGGTGACCAAGTGATCAGGTGATCAGGTGACCAGGTAATCAGGTGACCAGGTGATCAGGTGACCAGGTGACCAAGTGATCAGGTGATCAGGTGACCAGGTGGAATTGTCTCTATACAAGTACGTACAGGCATAGTTGCTAGGGCATGATTTGGGATTATGGGATAGTGCACACATTCAACATGAATTTGATGGGATGAGGTACAGCTAGCTGGGGGATTCAACCAGGGTGGTCACACAAACCAACACAAATCATTACACAAACACACACACACACACACACACACACACACACACACACACACACACACACACACACACACACACACACACACACACACACACACACACACACACACACACACACATAATGAATATGAGGGGAGCATCATATTCCTTTACTTGTATCATTGAGGCAAACTTGGCAATAATGATAAAATAAATAAACTAAACTAAATACAAAATGTAATACATGCAGAGGACGATATACAAGCATGCGGTTAAAAGATAAATCCTGAAAAGTTTACCATATGTTTTTTTCTTCTTCTTTAAATGGTAGATCTCTCTACCGTTCTCTCCCTCTGAATGTTTTCACTACTCATCTTGGTTGTAGTTGATTTAACCCGTTGTAGACATACAGTAGCTACATTCAAGATGAGATACAGCAAGATGAGATACAGCAAGATGAGATACAGCCACACTGGATCTGAGGAGCAGCATTTACCCTGCTACATTTACACTGGAGTTCAGTGAAGCATTTACATTTCTCTACTGACCAGGGTCAATGCCATTTCAATTCGGTCAATTCAGGAAGTTAAAAGGCTACATTTAAATGGAATTGATCCCAACCATACTACTATCCTAATAGGATACTCAGTGACAGCTGAGTGTTGCTGATACCGTATACAGTACAGGCATGGGGCTCTGTTGATGTTGTCTCTGTACAGTAGTTAGTTACATTTCCCATATCTGTCTGTTTTAGAGTGAGAGGACCATATTTGCAGTGTGTTCTTGAAGAGTAGAGTCTTTGCTTCCTGGTTCTATTCCAAACATAGACAATAGAACATTCAGGATTTACTTCTAGGATTCCAAATTCCCCAAAATGTTCCAGAACAAACTTTTACAGATATTTACGTTTGGAATAGTCTTTATCTTCTCTACTTCTTGTCATTGTTGATATTTTCCCCCTCCTCTCAGATAGTAAGAAACGTTTCCATATTGACAATCAGTTTTTCATTTCAATCCCTTATATAGAGTGTTCACGTCAGATATTCTTGTTGTATAGTTGACTTTGGTTGCATACTGCCAGGTTCTTCCTCCTTCTTCCTCCTGCCCTGATTGGCTCAGGTACTTGGCTCAGCACGTGAAGTCTTCGACGTTGCCCTGCGCTGGATGGTGAGGTAGCATGTTGGCAGGATACGTACCCGGTGTATGCAGGTTCTCACAGGGCGCCTGAGTGAAGAGAGGAGAGAGAGGAGGGAGAGAGGGATAGAGGAGGGAGAGAGAGGGGGGAGAGAGGAGGGAGAGAGGGAGGAGGAGAAAGTTGAGGGAGGGAAGGAGAGAGGGAGAGAGGAGAGAGAGGGGGGAGAGAGGAAGGAGAGAGAGGAGGGAGAGAGGGGGAGAGAAGGGGAGAGAGGAGGGAGAGAGGGAGGAGGAGAAAGTTGAGGGAGGGAGGGAGAGAGGGAGAGAGGAGAGAGAGGGGGAGAGAGGAAGAGAGAGGGAGGAGGAGAAAGTTGAGGGAGGGGGAGAGAGAGGGGGAGAGAGGAAGGAGAGGGGGAGGAGGAGAAAGTTGAGGGAGGGAGGGGAGAGAGGAGAGAGAGGAGAGAGAGGGGGAGAGAGGAAGGAGAGAGAGGGGGGGAGAGAGGGGGAGAGAGGGGGAGAGAGGAGGGAGAGAGGGAGGAGGAGAAAGTTGAGGGAGGGAGGGAGGGAGAGAGGGAGAGAGGAGAGAGAGGGGGAGAGAGGAAGGAGAGAGGGAGGAGGAGAAAGTTGAGGAAGGGGGAGAGAGGGGGGGAGAGAGGAAGGAGAGAGGGAGGAGGAGAAAGTTGAGGGAGGGAGAGAGGGAGAGAAGAGCAAGAGGGGGAGAGAGAAGAGGGAGAGAGAGGAGGAGGGAGAGAGAGAGAGGAGCGAGAGGGGAGAGAGGGAGAGAGGAGAGAGAGGAGGGAGAGAGGAGGGAGAGAGGAGAGAGAGTGGGAGAGGAGCGAGAGGGGGGAGAGAGAGGAGGGAGAGAGAGGAGGGAGAGAGAGAGAGAGAGGGGGAGAGAGGAGCGAGAGAGAGGAGAAAGCATAGTGGGAATGAAACCAAAGAGAAAATAGTCTACAAAATCACCCTATAAATTTGATAGTGGTCAATGTTTTTATTTAATTTATTTTTTATTTGACCCCTTTTTCTCCCCAATTTCGTGGTATCCAATTGTTTTTAGTAGCTACTATCATGTCTCATCGCTACAACTCCCGTACGGGCTCGGGAGAGGCGAAGGTCGAAAGCCATGCGTCCTCCGATACACAACCCAACCAAGCCGCACTGCTTCTTAACACAGCGCGCATCCAACCCGGAAGCCAGACGCACCAATAAGTAGAGGAAACACCGTGCACCTGGCAACCTTGGTTAGCACGCACTGCGCCCGGCCCGCCACAGGAGTCGCTGGTGCGCGATGAGACAAGGATATCCCTACCAGCCAAGCCCTCCCTAACCCGGACGATGCTAGGCCAATTGTGTGTCGCCCCACGGACCTCCCGGTCGCGGCCGGTTACGACAGAGCCTGGGCGTGAACCCAGGGTCTCTGGTGGCACAGCTGGCGCTGTACTGCAGCTGCACCAGCCGGGAGGCCACTTGGTCAATGTTTTGGGGGCAATGAAGAGACGTACAGGCTGGAACTCTAAAAAAAAAATAACTCAAAGAACAAGAAATCAAAGAACTCTAAGCAGCAAACTCTCTCTCTCTCTCTCTCTCTCTCTCTCTCTCTCTCTCTCTCTCTCTCTCTCTCTCTCTCTCTCTCTCTCTCTCTCTCTCTCTCTCTCTCTCTCTCCTCTCTCTCTCCTCTCTCTCTCTCTCTCTCTCTCTCTCTCTCTCTCTCTCTCTCTCTCTCTCTCTCTCTTCTCTCTCTCTCTCTCTCTCTCTCTCTCTCTCTCTCTCTCTCCTCTCTCTCTCTCTCTTCTCTCTTCCTCTCTTCTCTATTCTCTCTCTCTCTCTCTCCTCTCTCTCTCTCTCTCTCTCTCTCTCTCTCTCTCTCTCTCTCTCTCTCTCTCTCTCTCTCTCTCTCTCTCTCTCTCTCTCTCTCTCTCTCTCTCTCTCTCTTCTCTCTCTCTCTCTCTCTCTCTCTCTCTCTCTCTCTCTCTCTCTCTCTCTCTCTCTCTCTCTCTCTCTCTTCTCTCTCTCTCTCTCTTCTCTCTCTCTCTCTCCTCTCTCTCTCTCTCTCCTCTCTCTCTCTCTCTCTCTCTTCTCTCTTCCTCTCTTCTCTATTCTCTCTCTCTCTCTCTCTCTCTCTCTCTCTCTCTCTCTCTCTCTCTCCTCTCTCTCTCTCTCGCTCTCTCTCTCTCTCTCTCTCTCTCTCTCTCTCTCTCTCTCTCTCTCTCTCTCTCTCTCTCTCCTCTCTCTCGCTCTCTCTCTCTCTCTGAAAATACTTAGCCTACTGACATGGCGTTTGACGTCGTCCAGACTCAGCACTGCTCCCCGGTTATTGTTGTTGTTGTGTTTGTGTTTCTTTTTTGAGCATCGACACAGCTTGTACTTGATCACCTGCAAACAAGCAAACATAGTTGCTGGTCTTTGAAGCAGTGCCTCAGAGGACCACACGTTTGGAATGCAGCCAACTAACTGATTTCAAATTGAGACCAATCGAGAGCATGGGACTTTAAGGTTCTATCTGCAAAAAACAGCATTCTGGGATAATTGTCTTTAAAGTTCCCGAAACCTCATTGGTTTGAATGGTGTCAGCATTCAATCTTGTATTCTTTTGAACTTAACAACAAGAATTAGGGGCTATTTAGAGTACTATATAGGTAGAGAACATTGAACAAAAATGTAAATGGAACATTTTAGTCCCAAGTTCTCGTAATGACTATTGTAATGAGAAAGTTCTAGAATTCAAAGAAGTACACATTTATAGATGATTACCAGTAATGTGTAAAGTAATATGATGAGATACAGATCCCAGTTTATTCTAAATGAAAACATTTTTTTAAATTGAAACGTTTTATATAATTAATCATGAGGACATGAACAAACTGTAAACAGAAAGAGCAAATCTGGAACCAAATCCTTGCAGAACAGGCTACACGTGGAGGTTGTTACTCTGATACAAATCAACAGGAAGAGAAGCATCCTAACTGAATCCCAAATAAAATATGACTAAAATGTTAATGTATTCAACAGTGGTGCAACAGTGCATGTGCCTGAGAGATGAGCTGCTTTTCAGACAGCTGGAAATGAATGATCTGCAAGCTAAATTTTACGTTGGCTGGATAGTTTTAAAGGGATACAGGTAGTTTTATATAACGTAGTTTCCACTTTCCTAGGGTTTTGTGTCCGCCAAACTGTTTTTAAAACCAGTTTGCTGGTTATTAAGCAACATCCAGAATAACTTGGTTAGCATTTTTGGAGAATGAAGCTAGTGGAAATGGATTGTTTCCGTGTGGCTGGCTAGTTGTAAGGCCTGTGGCTGTCCACCACTCACTAGACATATTGCACTGAGGAAATCATGTGAAGGATATTTATATACAGTGACTCTACAATAATCTGGGGGTGAACTTTCTCTCGGGAGCCTAGATACATGCAAACAAAAAACAAGACTTAGGCAAAAAACTAAGTTTGTCTTCAACTTTCCGGATTCGAGAATGAAGAAAGATCTGACAAGAAACGTAGACGGAATGAAGGCTCACCTCATATAGGTAGTCAAAGAGCTCCAGGATGGTGAGGATACTGGCTCACCTCATATAGGTAGTCAAAGAGCTCCAGGATGGTGAGGATACTGGCTCACCTCATATAGGTAGTCAAAGAGCTCCAGGATGGTGAGGATACTGGCTCACCTCATATAGGTAGTCAAAGAGCTCCAGGATGGTGAGGATACTGGCTCACCTCATATAGGTAGTCAAAGAGCTCCAGGATGGTGAGGATACTGGCTCACCTCATATAGGTAGTCAAAGAGCTCCAGGATGGTGAGGATACTGGCTCACCTCATATAGGTAGTCAAAGAGCTCCAGGATGGTGAGGATACTGGCTCACCTCATATAGGTAGTCAAAGAGCTCCAGGATGGTGAGGATATCGGCTCACCTCATATAGGTAGTCAAAGAGCTCCAGGATGGTGAGGATACTGGCTCACCTCATATAGGTAGTCAAAGAGCTCCAGGATGGTGAGGATACTGGCTCACCTCATATAGGTAGTCAAAGAGCTCCAGGATGGTGAGGATACTGGCTCACCTCATATAGGTCGTCAAAGAGCTCCAGGATGGTGAGGATACTGGCTCACCTCATATAGGTAGTCAAAGAGCTCCAGGATGGTGAGGATACTGGCTCACCTCATATAGGTAGTCAAAGAGCTCCAGGATGGTGAGGATACTGGCTCACCTCATATAGGTAGTCAAAGAGCTCCAGGATGGTGAGGATATTGGCTCACCTCATATAGGTAGTCAAAGAGCTCCAGGATGGTGAGGATACTGGCTCACCTCATATAGGTAGTCAAAGAGCTCCAGGATGGTGAGGATACTGGCTCACCTCAAATAGGTAGTCAAAGAGCTCCAGGATGGTGAGGATACTGGCTCACCTCATATAGGTAGTCAAAGAGCTCCAGGATGGTGAGGATACTGGCTCCTATGAAGAGACCCATCTGACCACCGATATCACCTGAAAACACACAGAGAGAACCATCTGACCATCAATATCACCTGAAAACACACGGAGAGAACCATCTAACCACCGATATCACCTGAAAACACACGAAGAGAACCATATGATCACCAATATCACCTGAAAACACACGGAGAGAACCATATGATCACCAATATCACCTGAAAACAAACGGAGAGACCCACCTCACCACCAATATCACCTGAAAACACACGGAGAGACCCATATGACCACCAATATCACCTGAAAACAAACGGAGAGACCCACCTGACCACCAATATCACCTGAAAACACACGGAGAGACCCATATGATCACCAATATCACCTGAAAACACACGGAGAGACCCATCTGACCAACAATATCACCTGAAAACAAACGGAGAGACCCACCTGACCACCAATATCACCTGAAAACACACGGAGAGACCCATATGATCACCAATATCACCTGAAAACACACAGAGAGAACCATATGACCACCAATATCACCTGAAAACACATGGAGAGACCCATCTGACCAACAATATCACCTAAAAACACACGGAGAGACCCATCTGACCAACAATATCACCTGAAAACACACAGAGACCCACCTGACCACCAATATCACCTGAAAACACACGGAGAGACCCACCTGACCACCAATATCACCTGAAAACAAACGGAGCGAACCATCTGACCACCAATATCACCTGAAAACACACGGAGACCCACCTGACCACCAATATCACCTGAAAACAAACGGAGAGACCCACCTGACCACCAATATCACCTGAAAACACACGGAGAGACCCACCTGACCACCAATATCACCTGAAAACAAACGGAGAGACCCATCTGACCACCAATATCACCTGAAAACACACGGAGAGACCCACCTGACCACCAATATCACCTGAAAACAAACGGAGAGACCCATCTGACCACCAATATCACCTGAAAACACACGGAGAGACCCACATGATCACCAATATCACCTGAAAACACACAGAGAGAACCATATGACCACCAATATCACCTGAAAACACACGGAGAGACCCACCTGACCACCAATATCACCTGAAAACACACGGAGACCCACCTGACTACCAATATCACCTGAAAACATACCTGACACACACGATGAAACATACAGAACACGGTACAGACGATGAAACATACAGAACACGGTACAGACGATGAAACATACAGAACACGGTACATACGATGAAACATACAGAACACGGTACAGATGATGAAACACACAGAACACGGTACATACGATGAAACACACAGAACACGGTACAGACGATGAAACATACAGAACACGGTACATACGATGAAACATACAGAACACGGTACATACGATGAAACACACAGAACACGGTACAGACGATGAAACATACAGAACACGGTACATACGATGAAACATACAGAACACGGGAACTCCTGAAGAAAGCATTAAGGTTCCTGGAACCTGAAACATTGGTTTCACAATAAATGAAGTAATATTGAGTAACTTTTTTTTATTCACAGGCAAAAACATAACTGAAAAAGTTTGGCAAATCAGTACGTAAAAAGTATCAAAATGTATGCACTCACTGTCAGTCGATCTGGGTAAGAGCATCTGCTAAATTACTTGAATGTCATTGTAAAATGTTTATAGTAATCTAATTAAAAATGTATAATAACAGTTTTTGGCAATTTTATTCATCAATTTCCATACAACTGCTGAAAACAGCGTTTTTCTTACCCAGCAACCCTGCGAACTCGTAAGCTTTCGTCTGCTCGATGGTCTCGTAGTTCAGAGCCTCAAAGAAGATATCCAGAACCAGGATGTTATCACTGTCAACCAAGAGGGGAGGAAGAAGGAGAAGATAACTTACTGTCTATTGTAAAATGACACAGTTATTTGTCTTTGTGGTTCATTCTAACCCCCTGAGACACACTCCAACCTTAGAGCACAGGGTCAGCCACCAGGCACTACCCAGTTTAGGGTTTAGGGGTTCAGTGTCTTGATCAAGGGCACAACAGCAGGAGTCGGCATCTAGGACACTTAAGTAAAACCTCTCATCACCAAGTCCACGTCACACTTAATACCCTCATAAAACACCAAACATTGATTGGCACGGCAAGGCTTTGTCCACATCCTTGCCTGCGTGACTTCCTGTTTCTAATCTGTTTGTCCGCCTCCTCGCCTGCATGACTTCCTGTTTCTAATCTGTTTGTCCCCCTCCTCGCCTGCATGACTTCCTGTTTCTAATCTGTTTGTCCCCCTCCTCGCCTGCATGACTTCCTGTTTCTAATCTGTTTGTCCCCCTCCTCCCCTGCATGACTTCCTGTTTCTAATCTGTTTGTCCCCCTCTGCAACATACAGAGGAAACAAACAGAGGAAACAAACAGAGGAAACACACAGAGGAAACATACAGAGGAAACAAACAGAGGAAACATACAGAGGAAACATACAGAGGAAACAAACAGAGGAAACATACAGAGAGGATACATACAGAGGAAACAAACAGAGGAAACATACAGAGGAAACAAACAGAGGAAACATACAGAGGAAACAAACAGAGGAAACATACAGAGGAAACATACAGAGGAAACATACAGAGGAAACAAACAGAGGAAACATACAGAGGAAACATACAGAGGAAACAAACAGAGGAAACATACAGAGAGGATACATACAGAGGAAACAAACAGAGGAAACATACAGAGGAAACAAACAGAGGAAACATACAGAGGAAACAAACAGAGGAAACATACAGAGGAAACAAACAGAGGAAACATACAGAGGAAACATACAGAGGAAACAAACAGAGGAAACATACAGAGAGGATACATACAGAGGAAACAAACAGAGGAAACATACAGAGGAAACAAACAGAGGAAACATACAGAGGAAACATACAGAGGAAACATACAGAGGAAACAAACAGAGGAAACATACAGAGGAAACATATAGAGGAAACATACAGAGGAAACATACAGAGAGGAAACATACAGAGGAAACAAACAGAGGAAACATACAGACGAAACATACAGAGGAAACAAACATAGGAAACATACAGAGGAAACATACAGAGGAAACATACAGAGGAAACATACAGAGAGGAAACATACAGAGGAAACAAACAAAGGAAACATACAGAGGAAACATACAGAGGAAACAAACAGAGGAAACATACAGAGGAAACATACAGAGGAAACATACAGAGGAAACAAACAGAGGAAACATACAGAGGAAACATACAGAGGAAACATACAGAGGAAACATACAGAGAGGAAACATACAGAGGAAACAAACAGAGGAAACATACAGAGGAAACATACAGAGAGGAAACAAACAGAGGAAACAAACAGAGGAAACAAACAGAGGAAACATACAGAGGAAACATACAGAGGAAACATACAGAGGAAACATACAGAGGAAACAAACAGAGGAAACAAACAGAGGAAACATACAGAGGAAACATACAGAGGAAACAAACAGAGAGGAAACATACAGAGAGGACACATACAGAGGAAACATACAGAGAGGAAACATACAGAGAGGATACATACAGAGGAAACATACAGAGGAAACATACAGAGGAAACATACAGAGAGGAAACATACAGAGGAAACATACAGAGAGGAAACATACAGAGAGGAAACATACAGAGGAAACATACAGAGGAAACAAACAGAGGAAACATACAGAGGAAACAAACAGAGGAAACATACAGAGGAAACATACAGAGGAAACATACAGAGAGGAAACATACAGAGAGGATACATACAGAGGAAACATACAGAGGAAACATACAGAGAGGAAACATACAGAGGAAACATACAGAGGAAACAAACAGAGGAAACATACAGAGGAAACATACAGAGAGGAAAAATACAGAGGAAACATACAGAGAGGATACAAACAGAGGAAACAAACAGAGTAAACATACAGAGGAAACATACAGAGGAAACATACAGAGAGGATACATACAGAGGAAACATACAGAGGAAAAATACAGAGGAAATGTTGTGAGTTCACCCTATTGTATTGTCTCTCAATTCAATTTGAAGGCATTTATTGGTATTTATTGGTATGGGAAACATCTGTCACATCTCTCTCTCTCTCTCTCTCTCTCTCTCCCTCTCTCTCTCTCTCTCTCTCTCTCCCTCTGTCTCTCCCTTTCTCTCTAATCTATCTCTCTGTCTCTTTCTCTCTCTCCCCCTTCTCTCTAATCTCTCTCTCTCTCTCTCTCTCTCTCTCTCTCTCTCTCTCTCTCTCTCTCTCTCTCTCTCTCATCTCTCCCCATTCTCTCTCTCTCTCTCTCTCTCTCTCATCTCTCTCTCTCATCTCTCTCTCTCTCTCTCGCTCTCTCTTTTATCGCTCTCTCTCTCTCTCTCTCATCTCTCTCTCATCTCTCCCCATTCTCTCATCTCTCTCTCTCATCTCTCTCTCTCTTTTATCTCTCTCTCTCTCCCCATTCTCTCTCTCTCATCTCTCTCTCTCTCTTTTATCTCTCTCTCTCTCTCTCATCTCTCTCTCATCTCTCTCTCTCTCTCTCTCTCTCTCTCTCTCCCTCTCCTTTTCTTTTTTATCTCTCTCTCTCATCTCTATCTGTCTCTCTCTCTCTTTTCCTCTCTCATCTATCTCATCTCTTGTCTTTAGAATATCAAGCAGGGATTACTGTATGTTAAAGCCTCGGGGCACATAGTGGATTATTTAGTTTCGGAATATCCGGTAAACAAGTGTCATATCGAATTACAGGAATCCAACAGCAAGAAAAGTCAAACTGTCAAACTGCACACTATTCCCTAAATAGTAGACCACTACATAGGGAATAGGGCATCGTTTGGGACAAAGTCCTAGTTCTAGTTCTATCCACATCTGAGTTCCCCATCAACAACACATCTGTTTCTCTTCAACAACACAGCTGTTATTCTCTGATGCTGTCCCCAGTGAGTTTCCCCATCAACAACACAGCTGTTATTCTCTGATGCTGTTCCCAGATGAGTTTCCCCATCAACAACACAGCTGTTATTTTCTGATGCTGTTCCCAGATGAGTTCTCCTATCAACAACACAGCTGTTATTCTCTGATGCTGTTCCCAGATGAGTTCCCCATCAACAACACAGCTGTTATTCTCTGATGCTGTCCCCAGTGAGTTTCCCCATTAACAACACAGCTGTTATTCTCTGATGCTGTCCCCAGTGAGTTTCCCCATCAACAACACAGCTGTTATTCTCTGATGCTGTTCCCAGTGAGTTTCCCCATCAACAACACAGCTGTTTCCCTCTGATGCTGTCCCCAGTGAGTTTCCCCATCAACAACACAGCTGTTTCCCTCTGATGCTGTCCCCAGATGAGTTCCCCATCAACAACACAGCTGATAAACCAAAAGGTAAATGTTTTAATACCTGGTGTTTTGAGTGTCTATCCACACACACATCTGTGTCTTATGAATGGTTATGTAGCTGTGTACTATGAATGGTTATGTAGCTGTGTCCTATGAATAGTTATGTAGCTGTGTACTATGCATGGTTATGTAGCTGTGTCCTATGAATGGTTATGTAGCTGTGTACTATGAATGGTTATGTAGCTGTGTCCTATGAATAGTTATGTAGCTGTGTACTATGAATGGTTATGTAGCTGTGTCCTATGAATGGTTATGTAGCTGTGTGCTATGAATGGTTATGTAGCTGTGTACTATGCATGGTTATGTAGCTGTGTGCTATGCATGGTTATGTAGCTGTGTACTATGCATGGTTATGTAGCTGTGTGCTATGAATGGTTATGTAGCTGTGTCCTATGAATGGTTATGTAGCTGTGCGCTATGAATGGTTATGTAGCTGTGTGCTATGAATGGTTATGTAGCTGTGTGCTATGCATGGTTATGTAGCTGTGTGCTATGAATGGTTATGTAGCTGTGTACTATGAATGGTTATGTAGCTGTGTACTATGCATGGTTATGTAGCTGTGTGCTATGAATGGTTATATACATCTGTGTCCTATGAATTGTTATGTAGCTGTGTCCTATGAACGGTTATGTAGCTGTGTACTATGAATGGTTATGTAGCTGTGTCCTATGAATTGTTATGTAGCTGTGTCCTATGTAGGGTTATGTAGCTGTGTCCTATGTAGGGTTATGTAGCTGTGTCCTATGTAGGGTTATGTAGCTGTGTCCTATGTAGGGTTATGTAGCTGTGTACTATGTAGGATTATGTAGCTGTGTACTATGTAGGGTTATGTAGCTGTGTACTATGAATGGTTATGTAGCTGTGTGCTATGAATGGTTATGTAGCTGTGTGCTATGAATGGTTATGTAGCTGTGTACTATGTAGGGTTATGTAGCTGTGTACTATGTAGGGTTATGTAGCTGTGTACTATGTAGGGTTATGTAGCTGTGTACTATGTAGGGTTATGTAGCTGTGTACTATGTAGGGTTGCACATTTTGGGGAATATTCAGAGGTGAAAACTTTCCACGGGAATATATGGGAATATATGGGAATTAACGGAAATATATGCAAATTAATATTAATACCATTTAAATGTAGATGTTTTTTTACATTGGATATATTTACCATATCGTATGGAGACCGAAACATAAACCTTTTACCTCAACATAAGTAGACATAATTGCAAATGATTAAATCCTTCCAATAGAAAAAAATAAATTGTTGTGAATTGAACTTTAATTAAATGAGTTGACTCTTCACATGGGATGATTTCACTGAACGACAAAAGAAAGGGAATTTTGAATGATCCCCAATTATCAATTGCATCTCCCAAAAACGTTTTCAACATTCATCTGTAAAAACTAGAAACTAAAGCTTTGGTTGTCTTCCTCTCAGGCCTCCATGTCTTCTCCCTGGAACTCCTCAATGTTGAACATCAGGCCTCATCTTCACTTTCCAACCTTGTTGAGGATGGCTTGTTGTCAGGCTCAAAAAGCCTCAAATTTGCCTGGATGGCCACCAATTTTTCTACCCTTGTATTGGTCAGCCTGTTGTGTGCTTTAATGTGTTTGTTCCCAAACAAGGACCAGTTGCGCTCTGAGGCGACTGATGTTGGTGGGATCTGGAGGATGATGGAGGCAACAGGGGAAAGAGCCTCAGATCCACAAAGTCCCTTCCACTAGGTGGCTGATGAGATATGTTGGCACAACTGCCATATTGCATCTCCATCCCAAAGCCCTTGCTTGGAAGTGTACTTCGCCAGACTGCCAAGAACCTTGCCCTCATCCAGGCCAAGATGGCGAGACACAATAGTGATGACACCATAGGCCTAGTTGATCTCTGCACCAGGCAGGATGCTCTTGCCAGCATACTTGGGGTCCAACATGTATGCTGCAGTGTGTATGGGCTTCAGGAAGACGTCTTCACATTTTTTAAATGTATGTCAGAACTGCAGTTTTCTCTGCTTGGAGCAACAGTGAAGTGGGCAGGGCAGTACGGATTTCTTCTCTTACATCTGAAAACAGAGTCTGAACATCAGACAGGATGGCATTGTCTCCCTCAATCTTTCCAATGGCTACTGCTATAAGTTTCAGGCTGCTTACCACTCTCTCCCAAAATACATCATCCAGGAGGACCCTCTTGATGGGGCTGTTGTCACGTCCTGACCTTAGTTCCTTTTGTATGTCTCTATTTTAGGTTGGTCAGGGCGTGAGTTGGGGTGGACATTCTATGTTTTGTTCTTGTGTTTATATTTCTAGGTGTTTGGCCTGGTATGGTTCCCAATCAGAGGCAGCTGTCAATCGTTGTCTCTGATTGAGAACCATACTTAGGTAGCCTGTTTTCCCACTTTTGTTTGTGGGTGGATATTTTCACCATACGGGACTGTATCGTGTTTCCTTTATACTTTTGTTCGTTTGTATTCAGTGTTTAGTTTATTAAAGGTATCATGAACATGTACCACGCTGCGCTTTGGTCTACTCCTTCTTCCACCAACGAAAATCGTTACAGAACCACCCACCAAAAGAGGACCAAGCAGCGTGAGAAGGAGGAGAGGAGCTATCTGGAGGAATGGACATGGGAGGAGATTTTGGAGGGTAAGGGACCCTGGGCACAGGCTGGGGAGTATCGCCGCCCAGGGAAAGAGCTAAACCTGGAGGCAGCTAAAGCCGAGCAGCGGCGATATGAGGAGTTAGCACGGCAGCGCAACAGGAACGAGAGGCAGCCCCAAAAATCTATTGGGGGGGGCAACACGGGAGTGTGGCTAAGTCAGGTAGGAGACCTGAGCCAACTCCCCGTGCTTACATTTGCGAGAGGTTGACCGGGCAGGCACCGCGTTATGCGGTGAGGCGCACGGTGTCCCCAGTGCGCACGCATAGCCCGGTGCGCTACATCGCAGCTCCTCGTATCGGTCGGGCTAGAGTGGGCATCGAGCCAGGTGCTATGAAGCCGGCTCAGCGCATCTGGTCTCCAGTGCGTCTCCTCGGCCCAGGCTATATGGCACCAGCCCTATGCACGGTGTCCCCGGTTCGACAGCACAGCCCAGTGCAGTCTGTTCCACCCCGCCGCACTTGCCGGGCTACGGGGAGTATCCAGCCAGGACGGGTTGTGCAGACTCGATGCTCGAGACCTCCAGTGCGCCTCCACGGTCCGGTCCATCCGGTGCCTCCTCCACGCAGCAGGTCTCCTGTGGCAGCCCCACGCACCAGGCTGGGGCGTCTCCTCCTACCAGGTTCTCCCGCCTGTCCGGCGCTTCCAGAGTCTCCCTCCTATCAGGAGCTGCCAAAGCCGCCCGTCAGTCAGGAGCTGCCAAAGCCGCCCGTCAGTCAGGAGCTGCCAAAGCCGCCCTTCAGTCAGGAGCTGCCAAAGCCGCCCTTCAGTCAGGAGCTGCCAAAGCCGCCCTTCAGTCAGGAGCTGCCAAAGCCGCCCGTCAGTCAGGAGCTGCAAGAGCCGCCCTTCACTTCGGCGCAGCCGGAATCTCCCGCCTGTCCGGCGCTGCCGGAGTCTCCCGTCTGTCCGGCGCTGCCGGAGTCTCCCGCCTGTCTGGCGCTGCCGGAGTCTCCCGTCTATTCGGGGCCCGCTGTCCTAGGTCGGTGGTGAGGGTCGCCGCTCCAAAGGCGCCACCTAAGTGGGCAGAGACTAAGGTGAAGTGGGGTCCACGTCCCGCGCCAGAGCCGCCACCGCGGACAGATGCCCACCCAGACCCTCCCCTATGGGTTTAGATTTTGCGACCGGAGTCTGCACCTTTGGGGGGGAGTACTGTCACGTCCTGACCTTAGTTCCTTTTTATGTCTCTATTTTAGGTTGGTCAGGGCGTGAGGGCACAGTGTTTCAGTGTTTTCACCATATGGGACTGTTTCAGTTTTCCTTTATTCTCTTGTTCGTTTGTATTCAGTGTTCAGTTTATTAAAGTTATCATGGACACGTACCACGCTGCGCTTTGGTCTACTCCTTCTTCCACCAATGAAAATCGTTACAGCTGTGTATATCGACAGACTGTGATATGGCCATTTCTTGGAGAGAGTCCTTCCCCTCCAGGAGACTGTCAAACATGATGACAACACCACCCCAACGGGTGTTGCTAGGCAGCTTCAATGTAGTGCTCTTACTCTTCTCACTTTGCTTGGTGAGGTAGATTGCTGCTATAACTTGATGACCCTTCACATACCTAACCATTTCCTTGGCTCTCTTGAAGAGTGTATTCATTGTTTTCAGTGCCATGATGTCCATGAGGAGCAGATTCAATACATGAGCAGCACAGCCAATGGGTGTGATGTGAGGGTAGGACTCCTCCACTTTAGACCAAGCAGCCTTCATGTTCGCAGCATTGTCTGTCACCGGTGCAAATACCTTCTGTGGTCCAAGGTCCTTGATGACTGCCTTTAGCCAATCTGCAATGTAGAGACCGGTGTGTCTGTTGTCCCTTGTGTCTGTGCTCTGGTAGAATACTGGTTGAGGGGTGGAGATGATGTAGTTAATTATTCCTTGCCCACAAACATTCGACCACCCATCAGAGATGACTGCAATACAGTCTGCTTTCTATATGATTTGCTTGACCTTCAACTTGAACTCTGTTGAACTCTGCATCCAGAAAATGAGTAGATAAAGCATGTCTGGTTGGAGGGGTGTATGCTGGGTGAAGAACATTCAGACATCTCTTCCAATACACATCGCCTGTGAGCATCAGAGGTGAACCAGTCGCATACACAGCTCGAGCAAGACATTCATTGGCATTTCTCAGACTACGTTCCTCCATTGAGTCATAAACACTTCTGATTCCAGGAGGACCATGAGCTGTTGCTATCGATAAGGTGTCTGATTCATCATTTTCACCTCGAATAGAAGTATAGGGACTTTGTCAGAGGTTGTTTGTTGTGAGCGCCGAGGGAACTTTATGCACTTGGCCAGATAATTATGCATCTTTGTTGCATTCTTCACATACGATTTGGCACGGTATTTGCAAATGTACAAAGCTTGTATGTATGGAAACAGGTGAATCAACACTCCTCAGATAGCAGGCTCAACCAAGCTAAAAACCCACATGGTAGCAACAATTGGTAACAAGTTAGAAATGATTTAAACACACTTTGCTGTAGGCTACTATTTACTAGTTAACAAAAAATCATGATTGTCGTATAAAATATTTTCACCCCACCCAATATTGTAATCAACCCTTACAAGAAAGCATGTAGTCCTTGGCTCAGACAGTGTAGTAGTGTGGGCTCAATAGCATCTCATTAGTGTGCAAGATCTTCAGAATCAGCTGCACATGTGATGGAATAATGCACTGTGCATGCAGAGGGGATAGTTTAACCAAAATATGCCACAAGACCTAGGCCTCATCTGTATCCCACAAAAAAGGTTCACTGTTGTAAGCTAACTTTTTTTTAATGAATTTAAACAAAATTCCTCAAAATCCCGGGTTTAACTTCCCATGGAAAATTACTGGAAAGTTTCCCACCCTTTGCACACACACACACACACACACACACACACACACACACACACACACACACACACACACACACACACACACACACACACACACACACACACACACACACACACACACACACACTCTCACACTCTCTCTCTCTCTCTCTCTCTCTCTCTCTCCCTCTCTTTCCCAATACATATTTATTTATGCAAATTCATTCCAATCTGATCTGTCTCTAAACAGACGGGAGGATGAGAAGGATCCCTTTTCT
>NC_088410.1:96436849-96451849 GCF_034236695.1 Oncorhynchus nerka | reverse complement strand
CCTACAGAACTAAATCTGTTTTAATAGTATAGAGTCAGTGACATGTGACCCCTCCTGTCTCAGCCTCCAGTATTTATGCTGCAGTAGTTTATGTGTCGGGGGGCTGGGGTCAGTTTGTTATATCTGGAGTACTTCTCCTGTCCTATTCGGTGTCCTGTGTGAATTTAAGTGTGCTCTCTCTAATTCTCTCTTTCTTTCTCTCTCTCGGAGGACCTGAGCCCTAGGACCATGCCTCAGGACTACCTGACATGATGACTCCTTGCTGTCCCCAGTCCACCTGGCCGTGCTGCTGCTCCAGTTTCAACTGTTCTGCCTTATTATTATTGGACCATGCTGGTCATTTATGAACATTTGAACATCTTGGCCATGTTCTGTTATAATCTCCACCCGGCACAGCCAGAAGAGGACTGGCCACCCCACATAGCCTGGTTCCTCTCTAGGTTTCTTCCTAGGTTTTGGCCTTTCTAGGGAGTTTTTCCTAGCCACCGTGCTTCTACACCTGCATTGCTTGCTGTTTGGGGTTTTAGGCTGGGTTTCTGTACAGCACTTTGAGATATCAGCTGATGTACGAAGGGCTATATAAATACATTTGATTTGATTTGACATAGAGGATGACTGAGTCATGGATCCCTATAGAGTCAGTGACAAGAGAGATGATGACATTTTAAAGTAGTGCATTTTATTAGTCTACTATTTCTATGAGATGGTAATCCAACTGAAAGGGGGGCGTACTGCCACCTGGAGGCTGTTGTATGAACAGGTATAAAGACATGGTTGGTGATTTTTCTGCCACCTGCAGTTATGGAATGAGCATAATTCATTGGCTGATCCCTCCTGATGACCTGGATGGAATCATGTGATCCTTCCTTAACCAATAGGAAGTCTCACCGCAATATCAGTGTCCTTGCAATTTAATTTTTAATTTTTTTTTCTTCCAAGTATTGATCTCTATCTATTTTTATGGGGCAGCTCTGCGTCTAGGGCTGAAATTAATGTGACTGGTTAAGCTTGGAAAATAAATGTGATTGGTTAAGATTGGGGTTAGGGGTTGGGTTAAGTTTAGGTAAGACATATGATTAGTTAAAGGGATAGTTCACCCAAATTTCAAATGACACATTTAAGCAAGGGGTGTCAAACTCATTCCATGGAGGGTTTACTGCCAGCAGGTTTTTTCCTTTCAATTAAGACCTAGACAACCAGGTGAGGGGAGTTCCTTACTGAGACAACCAGGTGAGGGGAGTTCCTTACTGAGACCTAGACAACCAGGTGAGGGGAGTTCCTTACTGAGACCTAGACAACCAGGTGAGGGGAGTTCCTTACTGAGACCTAGACAACCAGGTGAGGGGAGTTCCTTACTGAGACCTAGACAACCAGGTGAGGGGAGTTCCTTACTGAGACCTAGACAACCAGGTGAGGGGAGTTCCTTACTGAGACCTAGACAACCAGGTGAGGGGAGTTCCTTACTGAGACCTAAACAACCAGGTGAGGGGAGTTCCTTACTGAGACCTAGACAACCAGGTGAGGGGAGTTCCTTACTGAGACCTAGACAACCAGGTGAGGGGAGTTCCTTACTGAGACCTAGACAACCAGGTGAGGGGAGTTCCTTACTGAGACCTAAACAACCAGGTGAGGGGAGTTCCTTACTGAGACCTAGACAACCAGGTGAGGGGAGTTCCTTACTGTGACCTAGACAACCAGGCGAGGGGAGTTCCTTACTGAGACCTAGACAACCAGGTGAGGGGAGTTCCTTACTGAGACCTAGACAACCAGGTGAGGGGAGTTCCTTACTGAGACCTAGACAACCAGGTGAGGGGAGTTCCTTACTGAGACCTAGACAACCAGATGAGGGGAGTTCCTTACTGAGACCTAGACAACCAGGTGAGGGGAGTTCCTTACTGTGACCTAGACAACCAGGCGAGGGGAGTTCCTTACTGAGACCTAGACAACCAGGTGAGGGGAGTTCCTTACTGAGACCTAGACAACCAGGTGAGGGAGTTCCTTACTGAGACCTAGACAACCAGGTGAGGGGAGTTCCTTACTGAGACCTAGACAACCAGATGAGGGGAGTTCCTTACTGAGACTTAGACAACCAGGTGAGGGGAGTTCCTTACTGTGACCTAGACAACCAGGTGAGGGGAGTTCCTTACTGAGACCTAGACAACCAGGTGAGGGGAGTTCCTTACTGAGACCTAGACAACCAGGTGAGGGGAGTTCCTTACTGAGACCTAGACAACCAGGTGAGGGGAGTTCCTTACTGAGACCTAGACAACCAGGTGAGGGGAGTTCCTTACTGAGACCTAGACAACCAGATGAGGGGAGTTCCTTACTGAGACCTAGACAACCAGGTGAGGGGAGTTCCTTACTGTGACCTAGACAACCAGGCGAGGGGAGTTCCTTACTGAGACCTAGACAACCAGGTGAGGGGAGTTCCTTACTGAGACCTAGACAACCAGGTGAGGGGAGTTCCTTACTGAGACCTAGACAACCAGGTGAGGGGAGTTCCTTACTGAGACCTAGACAACCAGATGAGGGGAGTTCCTTACTGAGACCTAGACAACCAGGTGAGGGGAGTTCCTTACTGTGACCTAGACAACCAGGTGAGGGGAGTTCCTTACTGAGACCTAGACAACCAGGTGAGGGGAGTTCCTTACTGAGACCTAGACAACCAGGTGAGGGGAGTTCTTTACTAAAGACATAGACACCCAGGTGAGGGGAGCTCCTTACTGAGACCTAGACGACCAGGTGAGGGGAGTTCTTTACTGAGATCTAGACAAGGGGTGTTCCTTATTAAGACCTAGACAACCAGGTGAGGGGAGTTCCTTACTAAGACCTAGACAACCAGATGAGGGGAGTTCCTTATTAAGACCTAGACAACCAGGTGAGGGGAGTTCCTTACTGAGACCTAGACAACCAGGTGAGAGGAGTCCTTTACTAAAGACCTAGACAACCAGGTGAGGGGAGTTCCTTACTGTGACCTAGACAACCAGGTGAGGGGAGTTCCTTACTGAGACAACCAGGTGAGAGGAGTCCTTTACTAAAGACCTAGACAACCAGGTGAGGGGAGTTCCTCACTGTGACCTAGACAACCAGATGAGGGGGGTTCCTTACTGAGACAACCAGGTGAGTGGAGTTCTTTACTGAGACCTAGACAACCAGGTGAGGGGAGTTCCTTACTGAGACCTAGACAACCAGGTGAGGGGAGTTCCTTACTGTGACCTAGACAACCAGGTGAGGGGAGTTCCTTACTGTGACCTAGACAACCTGGTGAGGGGAGTTCTTTACTAATTAGTGACCTCAATCAAGTGCAAGGGAGGAGAGAAAACCTGCATACTCTCAGATAAAAGTTACCAGGGTTACAGAAAGTGTTTATGCCAAAGCAGTAAAGAGAGTGATAGAGGATGATGGGCACAGGGTGAGGGATTCTGAGAGGATTCCTGTGAATAGGCAGAGAACAAGAGAGAGTGATGGGAAGAATATGTGCCTCAGTAAGGTGGGCTTTTAAGCATTCATAGCCTTGGTTGGTAATTGTCCTTCAGAAATGGATCATAAGTCACAGAAGTTAGAGGTTGTGGTGGCAGCGGCAGAGAAATGCTTGGGAATGTGATGATTTTCTGCAGAACAGCTGCAGGGGGTGTTGAGGTGTAGTGATATGTCCTCTCAGACCGTAGGACGAGACCAGGTTAAATAGTGGAATGGGCTGGCAGGGCAAATAGTTGGCAGGGCAATTTAACCAATAGTTTTATTATCGTTTTAAAGAATATAATGAATGTAGGTTGGTTGTGAATGGCCTCACACACCAGTACAGTAGGGGGTAGGGCTGTTTTCTGTATTACCGCCACACCAGTACAGTAGGGGGTAGGGCTGTTGTCTGTATTACCGCCACACCAGCGGTCACGAGTCATGAAATTCAGTTAAATTCCACGTGACCGTTTAGTCACAGTAATTAGGCTTCTCCAAGCTCTGATGCTGCTGATAGTCATTAGTAGTCTACTAAACTTGCTAACTGCCTGGTACTCAGCACTCTATTGTCCCTCTAATCACTCTGACATCAATGCTAATGTGATCGAAAATCTAATCAATCACTTCATGAGAGCCCATGAGCTCATGTTGCTCAACATTTCTATCGGCTAGGCAATCATACAAGAACACAGAGTGATGGCCTCTATTAAAAAGAGGAGGATCCCATCAGCTTTCTATAGGCTAGGCCTGCTATATTTATTCATCAACTTTTCTAATATTAAGCACATTGCTTCTCTTTACAACAGGAGTATAGCCTACCTGGCTGGAATAAAAATGAACCAGGGGAAAAGTGTCCTCCATTCGCTATTTAAGTGTATCGGTGACTTGTATTTTTTCCCCCTGACCCTGTTTCGATACAGGTGCATGATAATGGTCCATTCTAAATTATAACACATTTCAAACATATATTACTTAGTATAAGTTAAAGAGAAGATTTAAATCAAGAATAGTCTGATGGGTGACAATATAAGCCTATCAATGACATATTATCACTTGTGAGTGATTCCCAGCATAAGAAACAATGCATTTTAGTCGCACACCTCATGTATTCTAGCCCATAGGCCTATATGTTTTGATGAGGTTTGTATCACAACTAAAGTGGCCAAATAACTTCTTCAAATGAAACACATTCATCCACTTTACAAGGAGTGTAGAGCCTAACTAGTATTAACAAGGGGTGTAGAGCCTAACTAGTATTAACAAGGGGTGTAGAGCCTAACTAGTATTAACAAGGGGTGTAGAGCCTAACTAGTATTAACAAGGGGTGTAGAGCCTAACTAGTATTAACAAGGGGTGTAGAGCCTAACTAGTATTAACAAGGGGTGTAGAGCCTAACTAGTCAATTAACAAGGGGTGTAGAGCCTAACTAGTATTAACAAGGGGTGTAGAGCCTAACTAGTATTAACAAGGGGTGTAGAGCCTAACTAGTATTAACAAGGGGTGTAGAGCCTAACTAGTATTAACAAGGGGTGTAGAGCCTAACTAGTATTAACAAGGGGTGTAGAGCCTAACTAGTATTAACAAGGGGTGTAGAGCCTAACTAGTATTAACAAGGGGTGTAGAGCCTAACTACATATATAAGCAGCGTGTGAGTTTCATGTTTGGGGAAGATAATTTTCACCATAAAATGCACCTTTATAATAAAAGCATTACATGTATAATTGTATTTGCAGTCTCTTTTGATAATGGTATTTTCCACTAATGGAACATTCATGCTTATAGCCTACTGCTGTGTTCGCATTGCTGCGCTTATAATGTGAAGAAATAGTCTAATAGTTCATCAACATTTTAAGCTAAATGTTCTGATCTGTTGATCTATCGCATCCCACAACGGTCCCAGCCATATTGGGATCTAACAAAGTGGTTTTGATGCTAGTGGTTGTTTTAATATGGGATCTATCACATCCCACAACGGTCCCAGACTATGTTTTAATATGGGGATCTATCGCATCCCACAACGGTCCCAGACTATGTTTTAATATCCCACAACGGTCCCAGGATCTATCGCATCCCACAACGGTCCCAGACTATGTTTTAATATGGGGATCTATCGCATCCCACAACGGTCCCAGACTATGTTTTAATATGGGATCTATCACATCCCACAACGGTCCCAGACTATCTATCACATCCCACAACGGTCCCAGACTATGTTTTAATATGGGGATCTATCACATCCCACAACGGTCCCAGACTATGTTTTAATATGGGATCTATCACATCCCACAACGGTCCCAGACTATGTTTTAATATGGGATCTATCGCATCCCACAACGGTCCCAGACTATGTTTTAATATGGGGATCTATCACATCCCACAACGGTCCCAGACTATGTTTTAATATGGGATCTATCGCATCCCACAACGGTCCCAGACTATGTTTTAATATGGGGATCTATCACATCCCACAACGGTCCCAGACTATGTTTTAATATGGGATCTATCGCATCCCACAACGGTCCCAGACTATGTTTTAATATGGGGATCTATCACATCCCACAACGGTCCCAGACTATGTTTTAATATGGGATCTATCGCATCCCACAACGGTCCCAGACTATGTTTTAATATGGGGATCTATCACATCCCACAACGGTCCCAGACTATGTTTTAATATGGGATCTATCGCATCCCACAACGGTCCCAGACTATGTTTTAATATGGGGATCTATCACATCCCACAACTGTCCCAGACTATGTTTTAATATGGGGATCTATCACATCCCACAACTGTCCCAGACTATGTTTTAATATGGGGATCTATCGCATCCCACAACGGTCCCAGACTATGTTTTAATATGGGGATCTATCACATCCCACAACGGTCCCAGACTATGTTTTAATATGGGATCTATCGCATCCCACAACGGTCCCAGACTATGTTTTAATATGGGATCTATCGCATCCCACAACGGTCCCAGACTATGTTTTAATATGGGATCTATCACATCCCACAACGGTCCCAGACTATGTTTTAATATGGGATCTATCACATCCCACAACGGTCCCAGACTATGTTTTAAAATGGGTATCTATCGCATCCCACAACGGTCCCAGACTATGTTTTAATATGGGGATCTATCACATCCCACAACGGTCCCAGACTATGTTTTAAAATGGGTATCTATCGCATCCCACAACTGTCCCAGACTATGTTTTAAAATGGGGATCTATAGCATCCCACAACGGTCCCAGACTATGTTTTAATATGGGATCTATCACATCCCACAACGGTCCCAGACTATGTTTTAATATGGGGATCTATCACATCCCACAACGGTCCCAGACTATGTTTTAATATGGGGATCTATCACATCCCACAACGGTCCCAGACTATGTTTTAATATGGGGATCTATCGCATCCCACAACGGTCCCAGACTATGTTTTAAAATGGGATGTTTTCTATAGCATCCCACAACGGTCCCAGACTATGTTTTAATATGGGGATCTATCACATCCCACTATGTTTTAATATGGGGATCTATCACATCCCCACAACGGTCCCAACTGTCCCAGACTATGTTTTAATATGGGGGGGATCTATCACATCCCACAACGGTCCCAGACTATGTTTTAATATGGGGATCTATCACATCCCACAACGGTCCCAGACTATGTTTTAATATGGGGATCTATCACATCCCACAACGGTCCCAGACTATGTTTTAATATGGGGATCTATCACATCCCACAACTGTCCCAGACTATGTTTTAATATGGGATCTATCGCATCCCACAACGGTCCCAGACTATGTTTTAATATGGGATCTATCACATCCCACAACGGTCCCAGACTATGTTTTAATATGGGGGATCTATACATCCCACAACGGTCCCAGACTATGTTTTAATATGGGGATCTATCACATCCCACAACGGTCCCAGACTATGTTTTAAAATGGGGATCTATCACATCCCACAACGGTCCCAGACTATGTTTTTAAAATGGGGTTTTAATATGGGATCTATCCCACAACTGTCCCAGACTATGTTTTAAAATGGGATCTATAGCATCCCACAACGGTCCCAGACTATGTTTTAATATGGGATCTATAGCATCCCACAACGGTCCCAGACTATGTTTTAATATGATCTATCGCATTTAGACTATGTTTTAATATGGGGATCTATCACATCCCACAACGGTCCCAGACTATGTTTTAATATGGGGATCTATCACATCCCACAACGGTCCCAGACTATGTTTTAATATGGGGATCTATCGCATCCCACAACGGTCCCAGACTATGTTTTAAAATGGGGATCTATAGCATCCCACAACGGTCCCAGACTATGTTTTAATATGGGGATCTATCACATCCCACAACGGTCCCAGACTATGTTTTAATATGGGGATCTATCACATCCCACAACGGTCCCAGACTATGTTTTAATATGGGGATCTATCACATCCCACAACGGTCCCAGACTATGTTTTAATATGGGGATCTATCACATCCCACAACGGTCCCAGACTATGTTTTAATATCCCAGGGGATCTATCACATCCCACAACGGTCCCAGACTATGTTTTAATATGGGGATCTCCCAGACTATGTTTTAATATGGGATCATCCCACAACGGTCCCAGACTATGTTTTAAAATGGGGATCTACGGTCCCAGACTATGTTTTAAAATGGGGATCTATAGCATCCCACAACGGTCCCAGACTATGTTTTAATATGGGGATCTATCACATCCCACAACTGTCCCAGACTATGTTTTAAAATGGGGATCTATCACATCCCACAACGGTCCCAGACTATGTTTTAAAATGGGGATCTATAGCATCCCACAACGGTCCCAGACTATGTTTTAAAATGGGGATCTATAGCATCCCACAACTGTCCCAGACTATGTTTTAAAATGGGGATCTATAGCATCCCACAACGGTCCCAGACTATGTTTTAATATGGGGATCTATCACATCCCACAACGGTCCCAGACTATGTTTTAAAATGGGGATCTATAGCATCCCACAACTGTCCCAGACTATGTTTTAAAATGGGGATCTATCACATCCCACAACGGTCCCAGACTATGTTTTAAAATGGGGATCTATAGCATCCCACAACGGTCCCAGACTATGTTTTGTAATATATATTTCTAGCACAGCATAGCATTTTCTACTTTTGTAATATGGGCAGAGACGACCCGTCATTCAGGGCAGGTGGGTTGTCTGTTATTTTGGCATTTATACGTGTCAGAAATCAATTATCAATATCAATTAATGTAAAAACAACTATACAAATGATTTGAGTGAATAAAGCCTCCAAACAAACATGGTCTCTTTCTTTGCTTTCTTTTGTACAGTTTCTTTTATTTTAAGGGGAGGATCAGCTTTAATATTATCGGAAAGATCGTTGCTTACATCAATGTAATTGTCTGCATCATTTCCAATCCCCCATATATTATGGGGTATATATATACTGCATATCCATACACACATGCATATATATAAATATATACTGCATATCCATACACACATGCATATATATAAATATATATACATACACATACCTATATAGATATACATATACACATATATACATACACATACCTATATAGATATACATATACACATATATACATACCTATATAGATATACATATACACATATACATACCTATATAGATATACATATACACATACCTATATAGATATACATATACACATATATACATACCTATATATATACATATACACATACCTATATAGATATACATATACACATATATATACCTATATAGATATACATATACACATACCTATATAGATATACATATACACATATATACTACATACCTATATAGATATACATATACATATATACATACCTATATAGATATATATACATATATACATACCTATATAGATATACATATACACATATATACATACCTATATAGATATATACATATACACATATATACATACATATATACATATATAGATATACATATACACATATATACATACCTATATAGATATACATATATACACATATATACATATATACATACCTATATAGATATACATATACACATATATACATACCTATATAGATATACATATACACATATATACATACCTATATAGATATACATATATACATACACATACCTATATAGATATACATATACACATATATACATACCTATATAGATATACATATACACATATATACATACCTATATAGATATACATATACACATATATACATACCTATATAGATATACATATACACATATATACATACCTATATAGATATACATATACACATATATACATACCTATATAGATATACATATACACATATATACATACACATACCTATATAGATATACATATACACATATATACATACCTATATAGATATACATATACACATATATACATACCTATATAGATATACATATACACATATATACATACCTATATAGATATATACCATATAGATACATATATACATACCTATATAGATATACATATACACATATATACATACCTATATAGATATACATATACACATATATACATACCTATATAGATATACATATACACATATATACATACCTATATAGATATACATATACACATATATACATATACATACCTATATAGATATACATACTTTTTTAAGAATATACACATCTTTCTTATTCTCCATAAACATACCTATATAGATATACATATACACATATATACGATCCCCAATTAGAGTAAACTAATAAACACTTAGGCTTCTACCTTCCCTTTATACATCTTATACACAGTCTATTTCACAATAGTTATATTGTGTTTGTTTTTAGTCCTTCCTCCTATTTCTGATGTCCATCCAGTTTGATTTCTATTTGTAACTGTGCTATTTCACAACATTTCTGAACCTATACACATTTTACAGACCCTGTATGTTTTACGTTTGTTATCTTGTTATTAGTCCCACCCTTGAGCTCCATTCAACCCCTCCCATCTATCTCTTAACACCATCCATTTTGGATTTCTATTTGCCATATATTTTAACTGTGCTGTGATGTTTCACAAAAGTACTGAACCTTTCTATTCTCATAGCTTCTACAGATTGTCCATTAAAAAGAAACATTTTTGCTAAAATAATTAGTATATTATTGATTGATTGAATATGGCTTTTCAAATCACCCAACATTGCTATCTGTAGTGTTAGTTCTAGGCAAATGTAAAAATTCTTCAGCCATCCCTGGACCTGTGACCAAGCTACATACGGACAGCACCAAAATAAATGATCTAATGACTCTGCCTCCTCACAGCAAAATCTGCAGAGCTGGGAAAATTGTATCCCCCATATATATAACATTCTATTGGTTGCAAGAATTTTGTATAGTAAATTATATTGAAAAATTAGAAGTTTTGAATCCGGCGTTGTTTTGCGTATCAATTCATAAACCATGTGCCATAGAATGGGTACATCGAACATCTCTTCCCAACTATTTTGCAATTTATATGGCAAAGCTGTCCGTTTTTTGGTCCTTAAACGAAATTTTTGCTTTCTTGAGTAAGGCAGCTCGAAAATGCAGGTGTTTCAGCCTAGCTCAGTGCTTTCTGTAGTGGTTGGCCAGTCAGCGGGACAACATGGAGCGTAGGGGTTAGTTAAGTTATTTAGTTGCGCCGTGATTGGCTCAGTGTTCTATCACTCATGGGGACACTACGTGACTGCCAAATCTAAGGGTAGAGATAAAGGTGCTGCCATAGATTTACATTAGAAGTGCCCATCCAAGGAGGCTCAAGTTCATTGGCCACAGATACAATTATGTCAAATCACGTTATATCTACAGTAGATTTGATTGGACTGATCATGTCAACATCATACTTTCAAAATCTTAGCTAGCAGTCATCATAAATCAAGTCAACAATCTACTTGCAAATCCTTTTTAACCCTTGTTGCATGAAGATAAATAATAAAGAGAATTTATAGATAAAACGTATCGGTGCTCATCGGCCATTGGCCATAAACATTACACAACAAGTCAGAAATCGCAAATTTAACACTGAGTTGTTTGGAAGGAATCCGTGACGAACTACATGCATTGCAAAGCAATCACTAGCCTGCTATTCAGTGGAGTGGCTGTCCGGTCCCAATTCTGGGATTAAGGTTCTCTTTTCCAAGCTTAAAATGATAAACATTCAACATTCGCCATGCTGTCAATCCAGCCTGATTTCTGCAGGGCTCAATACAACTGTTAACTCAGAACTAGACAATTTGACTCCAGTGAGTTCAAGACAAACTCAGGAAAACATGAGCTCTGACTGTGAAAATATGTTTTGAATGGTCATGCAACTCAGAATTTTAAGTCGGAAATTCGGGCCTCTTTCTAGAGCTCCGACCTGAAGATCACTGACGTGATTTTTTCCATTTTTTTTTCAGAGTTCCCAGTTGTCTTGAAAGCGCCATAAATCCAGAGAACGCCAGATTTTTATGACAAAGTTTGATGACAAGATTTGCCCACGAGGGACCGCCGTGCCACCTCCCTGTTCAAGTGAGCACAGCACAACACAAATGTATTATATGCTGCTGCATGAATGATGTAATATGCCAGGGAGATGTGTATACTGTAGCTAAGAAAGTAATACTAAGTGTATGTTGTGTAGTAATATGCCAGGGAGATGTGTATACTGTGGCTAAGAAAGTAATACTAAGTGTATGTTGTGTAGTAAGCTGTTGGTAGCCAATGTGCCTCACCCTAATAATTTGGTCCATTTCCCCTCATAACTTGGCCCACTGTTCTGACTTGGTGGTGCACATGTAGCCTATAGCCTGTAATCATTGAATATTGTAAGAGCTTTCATTGAGAGAGAGACTCCTACCAGGCATGTGCACCATGCGGCAGTTACAGTTCTCCACCAGGTAGCGCGTCTCACAGTCGATACGGCAGGCCGTGAGGCTGTAGGCGTTGAAGAAGTCAGAGTCCATGGGAGTGGACTTGCAGTCGCCCCACGGAGGTGGCAGGTATGTTAGCTATAAAGGAGAGACAGAGAGATGTAAGGACAAACTGTACATACTGTGAACCTATACAGCTACACTACCGTTCAAAAGTTTTGGGTCACTTTTTTTGTCCATTAAAATGACTCAGAAATACAGTGTAGACATTCTTAATGTTGCAAATGACTTTTTTTTTAGCTGGAAACGGCTGACTTTTTAAAATGGAATATCCACATAGGCGTACAGAGGCCTATTATCAGCAACCATCACTCCTGTGTTCCAATGGAATATCTACATAGGTGTACAGAGGCCTATTATCAGCAACCATCACTCCTGTGTTCCAATGGAATATCCACATAGGCGTACAGAGGCCTATTATCAGCAACCATCACTCCTGTGTTCCAATGGAATATCCACATAGGCGTACAGAGGCCTATTATCAGCAACCATCACTCCTGTGTTCCAATGGAATATCTACATAGGTGTACAGAGGCCTATTATCAGCAACCATCACTCCTGTGTTCCAATGGAATATCCACATAGGCGTACAGAGGCCTATTATCAGCAACCATCACTCCTGTGTTCCAATGGAATATCCACATAGGCGTACAGAGGCCTATTATCAGCAACCATCACTCCTGTGTTCCAATGGAATATCCACGTACAGAGGCCTATTATCAGCAACCATCACTCCTGTGTTCCAATGGAATATCCACATAGGCGTACAGAGGCCTATTATCAGCAACCATCACTCCTGTGTTCCAATGGAATATCCACATAGGCGTACAGAGGCCTATTATCAGCAACCATCACTCCTGTGTTCCAATGGAATATCCACATAGGCGTACAGAGGCCTATTATCAGCAACCATCACTCCTGTGTTCCAATGGAATATCCACATAGGCGTACAGAGGCCTATTATCAGCGACCATCACTCCTGTGTTCCAATGGAATATCCACATAGGCGTACAGAGGCCTATTATCAGCAACCATCACTCCTGTGTTCCAATGGAATATCCACATAGGTGTACAGAGGCCTATTATCAGCAACCATCACTCCTGTGTTCCAATGGAATATCCACATAGGCGTACAGAGGCCTATTATCAGCAACCATCACTCCTGTGTTCCAATGGAATATCCACATAGGCGTACAGAGGCCTATTATCAGCAACCATCACTCCTGTGTTCCAATGGAATATCCACATAGGCGTACAGAGGCCTATTATCAGCAACCATCACTCCTGTGTTCCAATGGAATATCCACATAGGCGTACAGAGGCCTATTATCAGCAACCATCACTCCTGTGTTCCAATGGAATATCCACATAGGCGTACAGAGGCCTATTATCAGCGACCATCACTCCTGTGTTCCAATGGAATATCCACAGGCGTACAGAGGCCTATTATCGACCATCACTCCTGTGTTCCATGGAATATCCAGGCCCTATTATCAGCAACCATCACTCCTGTGTTCCAATGGAATATCCACATAGGCGTACAGAGGCCTGTGTTCCAATGGAATATCAGCAATGGAATATCCACATAGGCGTACAGAGGCCATCAGCAACCATCACTCCTGTGTTCCAATGGAATATCCACATAGGCGTACAGAGGCCTATTATCAGCAACCATCACTCCTGTGTTCCAATGGAATATCCACATAGGCGTACAGAGGCCTATTATCAGCAACCATCACTCCTGTGTTCCAATGGAATATCCACATAGGCGTACAGAGGCCTATTATCAGCAACCATCACTCCTGTGTTCCAATGGAATATCCACATAGGCTTACAGAGGCCTATTATCAGCAACCATCACTCCTGTGTTCCAATGGAATATCCACATAGGAGTACAGAGGCCCATTATCAGCAACCATCACTCCTGTGTTCCAATGGAATATCCACATAGGAGTACAGAGGCCTATTATCAGCAACCATCACTCCTGTGTTCCAATGGAATATCCACATAGGTGTACAGAGGCCTATTATCAGCAACCATCACTCCTGTGTTCCAATGGAATATCCACATAGGAGTACAGAGGCCTATTATCTGTGTTCCAATGGAAGCAACCATCACTCCTGTGTTCCAATGGAATATCCACATAGGAGTACAGAGGCCCATTATCAGCAACCATCACTCCTGTGTTCCAATGGAATATCCACATAGGCGTACAGAGGCCCATTATCAGCAACCATCACTCCTGTGTTCCAATGGAATATCCACATAGGCGTACAGAGGCCTATTATCAGCAACCATCACTCCTGTGTTCCAATGGAATATCCACATAGGTGTACAGAGGTGTTCCTGTGTTCCAATGGAATATCCACATAGGTGTACAGAGGCCTATTATCAGCAACCATCACTCCTGTGTTCCAATGTACAGAATATCCAACCATCACTCCTGTGTGTACAGAGGCCTATTATCAGCAACCATCACTCCTGTGTTCCAATGGAATATCCACATAGGCGTACAGAGGCCCATTATCAGCAACCATCACTCCTGTGTTCCAATGGAATATCCA
>NC_088410.1:96386849-96431849 GCF_034236695.1 Oncorhynchus nerka | reverse complement strand
TTATCTTGATAAATACATGTTGTTTTCATTTTGGCATGGTTACCTGCCTACAATACCCACTGTAGTAGTGTGCATAGGTTGTAAGCCCATAGTAAGGCAATAGAGCTAACTGGCTAGCTACTACTGTTAGCTAGCCAGATAGCCACAAATAATTCCTACCCACAAAGAATTGACATCTTCCTTGGATAACGTCATTTTTGCCTGTTAAACTATCTGGTTAGCTACATTTTTACAATTCACATATAGCTAGCTGATAGTTATGAAGTAAAATGTTTGCTTTGTGTTTATCTTGATTAGTCTCTATTGCCATTGTCCTGGGTAGAAGAAGGAGGTTCAGAGAATGGAGTTGGAGTTGATGTCATGAACACGGGCTCCTGGGAGACAGTGGACCTTGGTTGGTCCACAGACCGTAGGCAGGCCAAAATCTCTCACCATCTAGCTGCCCACACTGATGGTTGTTGTGATGGAAGAGAAGGAGCGGGATGGGACTGACTTGGGCAGGGGGGACGGAGGCTTCGAGCCAGGCTAGCCTGACTCTTCACACCAGCAACAGCGGACGCGGGGAGGATGGCCTGAGACCCTTCTGTCTTGAGTCAGCGACCTGCTGAACTGTGGTGGCCATGGGGGAGTGTATACACCCAAGATCTGTGCTGACTTCCTGGGCTGGTAGATCCATCTCAAGCGGGGCAAAGCTGGATCAGATCTTCTCGGATAGATGAAGGGTGGCCAGACTGCCTCCCCGATCTCCTGTCCAGCCTCCCATGGGGCCGTGGAGTTGAGCTGAACATCTGTCTGTTAGATTTGGACAGATCAACGCCACCCAACTCATCGACAGCTTTGCTATAGGAGGCATTTAAATCTGTGATTCAGGTTGCCTGGGTTACAGCAAGGTCGGTGTACTTAGAAAGCAGGTTATCCTTTTCTCTCAGCCGAGCTAACAGCCGGAGGATCTCTTCCCTGAGCTGATTGATGGTGGTGCATTTAGGGCAGACACATCCCTGTTCATTTTCTAGTTCCACCTTATCTTATGATTGTGTGGAAATAATGTCACACCTGAAGCATTTGTTCCCAGCTGTGGATAAACACACCGGTAGGCTAGCACTGCTAGCGTTAGCCTGCTCCATTTTCATGATGGCTAGCACTGCTAGAGTTAGCCTGCTCCGTCTTCATGATGGCTAGCACTGCTAGCGTTAGCCTGCCCCGTTTTCATAATGGCTAGCACTGCTAGCGTTAGCCTGCTCCGTTTTCATGATGGATAGCAGCTAACTGCTACTTAACAGGAATCCTGGAGACAAACTTGCAGTCCCAGCCGTAAAGGATGACCGCGTCGCGGTATCCATAGCAATACAAACTTCAGCTATGATTTAGAAACTATTTCATAACAACAACAAACCGAGAGGAGACAGAGTGTAGACAGTACACTGTTCTGTTGCGCGCTCTGATGACGTCTCTGGCAAAAAACATGATCTATTCAATCCTTATCTCCTGTGTTCATTTCATCATACGCATTTGTCATGACTGTCCTGTGAGGATCCGAATGGGTCAGTTCAGATTAAAAATGGCTTATTTCAACCAGACCCAGAGGAGGAGGAGGGAGCTGCTGGGGTCAGAGCCTTTCAGAGCCTTACAAGCATGAGGCAGAAAGGTCCAACAACCTTCCTAAGAAGGCCTGGTTCCGACAGAGACACGCGGCGAACGAAGGCATTTACACGTAAATACATTCATGAGTTCTTACTCCAAACGGGCGGCGGTTCGTGTCTATATTATATGAGAGTAGTTCCTAAAACATATCAACGATAAGTGTCTCTTTCTCTCTCTCTCTCTCTCTGTCTCTCTCTCTGACTCTCTCTCTCCCTGTCTCTCTCTCTGTCTCTCTCTCTCTCGGTCTCTCTCTCTCGGTCTCTCTCTCTCTGTCTCTCTCTCTCTCTCTCTCTCTCTCTCTCTCTCTCTGTCTCTCTCTCTCTCTGTCTCTCTCTCTGTCTCTGTCTCTCTGTCTCTCTCTCTGACTCTCTCTCTCCCTGTCTCTCTCTCTCTCTGTCTCTCTGTCTCTCTGTCTCTCTCGGTCTCTGGCGAGAATCCGTCTCCTCACCACGCGCTCTCACCACTGGTGTCCCCCAGGGCTCTGTTCTAGGCCCTCTCCTATTCTCGCTATACACCAAGTCACTTGGCTCTGTCATAACCTCACATGGTCTCTCCTATCATTGCTATGCAGACGACACACAATTAATCTTCTCCTTTCCCCCTTCTGACGACCAGGTGGCGAATCGCATCTCTGCATGTCTGGCAGACATATCAGTGTGGATGACGGATCATCACCTCAAGCTGAACCTCGGCAAGACGGAGCTGCTCTTCCTCCCGGGGAAGGACTGCCCGTTCCATGATCTCGCCATCACGGTTGACAACTCCATTGTGTCCTCGTCCCAGAGCGCTAAGAACCTTGGCGTGATCCTGGACAACACCCTGTCGTTCTCAAATAACATCAAGGCGGTGGCCCGTTCCTGTAGGTTCATGCTCTACAACATCCGCAGAGTACGACCCTGCCTCACACAGGAAGCGGCGCAGGTCCTAATCCAGGCACTTGTCATCTCCCGTCTGGATTACTGCAACTCGCTGTTGGCTGGGCTCCCTGCCTGTGCCATTAAACCCCTACAACTCATCCAGAACGCCGCAGCCCGTCTGGTGTTCAACCTTCCCAAGTTCTCTCACGTCACCCCGCTCCTCCGCTCTCTCCACTGGCTTCCAGTTGAAGCTCGCATCCGCTACAAGACCATGGTGCTTGCCTACGGAGCTGTGAGGGGAACGGCACCTCACTACCTCCAGGCTCTGATCAGGCCCTACACCCAAACAAGGGCACTGCGTTCATCCACCTCTGGCCTGCTCGCCTCCCTACCACTGAGGAAGTACAGTTCCCGCTCAGCCCAGTCAAAACTGTTCGCTGCTCTGGCCCCCAATGGTGGAACAAACTCCCTCACGACGCCAGGACAGCGGAGTCAATCACCACCTTCCGGAGACACCTGAAACCCCACCTCTTTAAGGAATACCTAGGATAGGATAAAGTAATCCTTCTCCCCTCCCCCCTTAAAAGACCTAGATGCACTATTGTAAAGTGGCTGTTCCACTGGATGTCATAAGGTGAAAGCACCAATTTGTAAGTCGCTCTGGATAAGAGCGTCTGCTAAATGACTTAAATGTAAATGTAAATGTCTCTCTCTCTCTCTCTCTCTCTCTCTCTCTCTCTCTGTCTCTCTCTCTCTCTCTGTCTCTCTCTCTCTCTCTCTTCTCTCTCTCTGTCTCTCTCTCTCTCTCTCTCTGTCTCTCTCTCTGTCTCTCTCTCTCTCTCTGTCTCTCTGTCTCTCTCTCTCTCTCTCTCTCTCTCTCTCCCCCTCCCTCTCCATCACAAGCCGCCATATATTGAGTCAGTCATATAGCAACCTTTATCTAATGTATTAAGTGTGTATGCTTATCCTGTGTTATCATTTAGTTAGTTAGTAAATAAATAATTCAACCAATTTGTGTAGTACTGAATCATAAGTAAGGCTTGGGTTTTTAGCAGTTGCAGGAGATTACGACTGTCAGAATGATGATATGATACGAGGTTATGATTAATACGTTGACTGTTTTATGGATATGATAGGTAAAGACCTTTAGAGTTTAATTCGGGAGATAACTCTTTAAACAAGGTAACTCTTTAAACAACCGCTCTCGTGGTGCCCCAAATTCCCAATGAGTCAATTGTTACATTATTAATTTAATCGGGTAACAATTCAACCTAGTTAGTGGATTAAATAAATAAAATTCATCAGATTAATGAAAGTAAAAGTCACAACATAATCAATAGTCCCAGAGAGAGTATAAATACCTAGGATTTCACTCTGTCAGGTTAGATATGCACTACCGTTCAAAAGTTTGGGATCACTTAGAAATATCCTTGTTTTTGAACGAAAAGCACATTTTTGTTGTCCATTAAAATAACAGCAAATTGATCAGAAATACAGTGTAGACATGGTTAATGTTGTAAATGACTGTTGTAGCTGGAAACGGCAGTTTTGTAACGGTACACAACCAGATACCAGATACACAACTGGTCTAAAGAAGGCCAGTTTTATTGCTTCTTTAATCAGGACAACAGTTTTCAGCTGTGCTAACATAATTGCAAAAGGGTTTTCTAATGATCAATTTGCCTTTTAAAATTATAAACTTGGATTAGCTAACACAACGTGCCATTGGAACAGGAGTGATGGTTGCTAATAATGGGCCTCTGTTCGCCTATGTAGATATTCCATTACAAACCAGCTGTTTCCAGCTAAAATAGTCATTTACAACATTAACGATGTCTACACTGTATCAACATCAATTTGATGTTATTTTAATGGACAACAAAATGTGCTTTTCTTTCAAAAACACAGACATTTCTAATTGACCCCAAAACTTTGAACGGTAGTGTACATGATGAGAGGGTAGAGTTGGATGGAATACATCATATGGAATTATTCTTCTTTCCCGAAGAGAGAGCATGGGAGCACTGATTGAAAAGTGTGGATATCCACCAAGCCACTGATGAGATCCCTGTAAGGTAACACATGCATCAGGAAAAAATAAAATGAGATTGGAGAGTCTTTTCAAGGTGAAAACTGACCGACTGGGTTTCAGAATAACCTCGTCCTGTTTTCAACAAGAACACGACCTTTGGAAATCACTGTAATGGTGCATGCTGGTTGGGAATCACTGTAATGGTGTATGCTGGTTGGGAATCACTGTAATGGTGTATGCTGGTTGGGAATCACTGTAATGGTGTATGCTGGTTGGGAATCACTGTAATGGTGTATGCTGGTTGGGAATCACTGTAATGGTGTATGCTGGTTGGGAATCACTGTAATGGTGCATGCTGGTTGGGAATCACTGTAATGGTGCATGCTGGTTGGGAATCACTGTAATGGTGCATGCCGGTTGGGAATCACTGTAATGGTGTATGCTGGTTGGGAATCACTGTAAATGTTGTATGCTGGTTGGGAATCACTGTAATGGTGTATGCTGGTTGGGAATCACTGTACTGGTGTATGCTGGTTGGGAATCACTGTAATGGTGTATGCTGGTTGGGAATCACTGTAATGGTGTATGCTGGTTGGGAATCACTGTAATGGTGTATGCTGGTTGGGAATCACTGTAATGGTGTATGCTGGTTGGGAATCACTGTAATGGTGCATGCTGGTTGGGAATCACTGTAATGGTGTATGCTGGTTGGGAATCACTGTAATGGTGTATGCTGGTTGGGATTCTGTCCATCACACGTCCCTCTTTATTAATATGGCAGGATGACATCGTCACGAACAACAAAACAGCCTCCCACATACAGACATCAACACTAACCCAGACAACCATTATTATTATTTTTTGTTGTTCCTTCCCTTTTAGCAAGCCCACATTGGGAAGAGCCAATAATGTCAGGCTTGATGGATTGATTGATACCCTACCCGTTGTTCCTGACAGGATACGAAGGTCTGGAAGCCCGGGGCCACACCGAAACCCAGCTGGTCAATGAAGGGAGGCTCGTCCTGTGTGTGGATCTGAACCTTGATGCCCGCCTCGAACGACGTCTCATCTGGAGAGAGGAAGGGAAAGATGAGAAACGTGCATCCCAAAAAACAGAAACAGCATGGTCAGTGTATTAATCAGTCTGATTTCATTCAACTGGACAGAGAAAAAACATGAAATTAATAACCTGAAAATCTGATTACAATAAGGAATCAGAAGAACAGATTGATCTTAAAATGATGTATACTCTATTGTTGATGTTCCTCCTGTGTACTAGCCTGCCCTTATCCCCTATCCATCCCCAATCCATCCCCTAACTATCCCCTATCCATCCCCTAACTATCCCCTATCCATCCCCTAACTATCCCCTATCCATCCCTAACTATCCCCAATCCATCCCTAACGATCCCCAATCCATCCCCTAACTATCCCAATCCATCCCCTAACTATCCCCAATCCATCCCCTAATCCATCCCCTAAATCCCCAATCCATCCCTAACGATCCCCAATCCATCCCCTAACTATCCCCTATCCATCCCCTAACGATCCCCAATCCATCCCCTAACTATCCCCTATCCATCCCCTAACTATCCCCTATCCATCCCTAACGATCCCCAATCCATCCCCTAACTATCCCCAATCCATCCCCTAACTATCCCCAATCCATCCCCTAACGATCCCCAATCCATCCCCTAACGATCCCCAATCCATCCCTAACTATCCCCAATCCATCCACTAACGATCCCCAATCCATCCCCTAACTATCCCTATCCATCCCCTAACTATCCCCAATCCATCCCCTATCCATCCCTAACTATCGCCAATCCATCCCCTAACTATCCCCAATCCATCCCCTAACTATCCTCAATCCATCCCCAATCCATCCCTTAACTATCGCCAATCCATCCCCTAACAATCCCCAATCCATCCCCTAACGATCCCCAATCCATCCCCTAACGATCCCCAATCCATCCCTAACTATCCTCAATCCATCCCCAAACTATCGCCAATCCATCCCCAATCCATCCCTAACTATCCCCAATCCATCCCCTAACTATCCCCAATCCATCCCCTAACTATCCCCAATCCATCCTCTAACTATCCCCAATCCATCCTCTAACGATCCCCTATCCATCCCCTGGCACCCTACTATGGACATAGTGCAGTAGGCCTATCCCTGACACCCTACTATGGACATAGTGCAGTAGGCCTATCCACTATGGACATAGTGCAGTAGGCCTATTCCCTATGGACATAGTGCAGTAGGCCTATTCCCTATGGACATAGTGCAGTAGGCCTATTCCCTATGGACATAGTGCAGTAGGCCTATCCCCTATCGACATAGTGCAGTAGGCCTATCCCCTATCAACATAGTGCAGTAGGCCTATCCACTATGGACATAGTGCAGTAGGCCTATCCACTATGGACATAGTGCAGTAGGCCTATTCCTGAACGGATCCCTACGTTAGCGCAAGATACACTTAGTGGACAAAACATTAGGAACACCTTGTCTTTCCATGACATCGGCTGACCAGGTGAATCCAGGTGGAAGTTACGATCCCTTATTGATGTCACTTGTTAAATCCACTTCAATCCGTGTAGATGAAGGGGAAGAGACATGTAGATGAAGGGGAGGAGACATGTAGATGAAGGGGAGGAGACATGTAGATGAAGGGGAGGAGACATGTAGATGAAGGGGAGGAGACATGTAGATGAAGGGGAGGACACAGGGTTAAAGAAGGACTTTTAACCCTTGAGACAGTTGAGACATGTATTGTGTCTGCGTGCCATTCAGAGGGTGAATGGTCAAGGCAAATGCCTTTGAACGGGATGTGGTAGACAAGAACTGCAACGCCGCTGGGTATTTCACGCCTCATTACAGTGTTACTGTGTGTATCAACCCAAAGGACATCCAGCCAACTTGACACAACTGTGGTAATCATTGGAGTCAACATGGGCCAGCATCCCTGTGGAGCGCTTTTGACATCTTGTAGAGTCTGTTCCCCGGTGAGGAAGCCATATATTTACCATGAGCAGATGGGAGGCTGTAATAGTGGCCATGTTGTACCACCTGAGACCATGTACCACCTAGGAGGGGCTGTGCACACACACACACACACACACACACACACACACACACACACACACACACACACACACACACACACACTAACCGTTGCCATTTAGTATGTCAAACAGAATATAACAATATTTCTAGTATGCATACGTGTCATGGTGGCTATAAAAATGATGCGATGAGTACGGTTTTAGAATGATTGGAACATTTAAAAGACATTCTGGAATAGGGGGAATGGAATGAAGAAGCCCCTCGTACCAATCTCTTTCTCATTGCCAGTCCCTCTCTGTCTCACTCTCTCATTATACCAGTCTCTCTCTCTCTCTCTCTCTCTCTCTCTCTCTCTCTCTCTCCTCTCTCTCTCTCTCTCTCTCTCTCTCTCTCTCTCTCTCATTACCAGTCTCTCCCTCTCTCTCTCATTACCAGTCTTTTCTCTCTCTCTCTCTCTCTCTCTCTCTCTCTCTCTCTCTCTCTCTCTCTCTCTCTCATTACCAGTCTCTCTCTCTCTCTTCCATTACCAGTCTCCCTCTCTCTCTCTCTCTCTCTCTCTCTCTCTCTCTCATTACCAGTCTCTCTCTCTCTCTTCCATTACCAGTCTCCCTCTCTCTCTCTCTCTCTCTCTCTCCCTCTCTTCCATTACCAGTCTCCCTCTCTCTCTCTCTCTCTCTCTCTCTCTCTCTCTCTCTCTCTCTCTCATTACCAGTATCTCTCTCTCATTACCAGTATCTCTCTCTCTCTCTCTCTCTCTCTCTCTCTTCCATTACCAGTCTCCCTCTCTCTCTCTCTCTCTCTCTCTCTCTCTCTCATTTACCAGTCTCTCTCTCTCTCTCTCTCTCTCATTACCAGTCTCTCTCTCTCTCTCTCTCTCTCTCTCTCATTACCACTCTCTCTCTCATTACCAGTATCTCTCTCTCTCATTACCAGTATCTCTCTCTCTCTAAATTCAAAGGGCTTTATTAGCATATGAAACATATGTTTACATTGCTAAAGCAAATGGAATAGACAATAAACAAAAGGGAAATAAACAAGGGAAACATTAGTAAACATGACACTTTACACTAAAACAAAAGTTTTAAAAGTATATAGACATTTCAAATTATGTATTAGTGTCTATTTACAGTGTTGTAACAATGTGCAAATAGTTGAAGTGTGAAAGGTAAAATAAATAAACAGATAAATTATTTACAATGTTGTTTGTGTTCCACTGGTTGCCCTTTTCTCATGGCAACGGGCCACAAATCTTGTTGCTGTATTCTATAAAATCCTTTCTCTGTAATTAATATTACCTGATTGAGCTAATCATGTAAATGTAATTAACTAGAAAGTCAGGACACCATGAAAGAATGTTTATAGAGCTGTTATCTTCCGAATAAACTCTTAAAGACCTGGTAATCTTTCACCTCAATAGCAGTCAATATTAATTCGTCACCTTATTCAGTCTCATCTGAAAGTTGTAAATTCTTGGTTATCTTCACAAACCCTGGCTAACAAGTTGAATCAGCAATGTAAAATTTGGTTAAATTATTGAATTACTAAACACCTAAACAATCACACAGAATTACACATACACAGGATTGGTCATACATGAAAAACGTCCCTGGTGGACTGAACCGTTATGACAGCTGGTTACACAAAGAGAGGGGGTTGGGCTTGAATGAAAGAGCGGGAAGACGTAAATACAGAATCTTATGCATTCTAAATAACCGCCCATTTGGAAAAAGGAAAATGCAATAAATATTTACTCTGAGCTGCGCTTCGGTAGGTTGGTCGTAGATAGAAGGCCGGGTTGTCCAGCATGGATCTCTTGTCCTCTGAAGAATGTCTAGTGGTGAACTGGAGTGTGGTAGAATGGATCCTTTGTCCGTCCTCTCCGAGCCGTAGTTTACAGTTGCTGCGGCTAACTCAATCGGCTAGGAGGTATCACTTCTTTAGTGAATAAGAGTTTAAAGTTCATACCAAGTTGCCATACTTTAAGCTCATGCTATATTCTGGCTGGTATAGTCGATATTCATCCTTTCGGCGTGTTGATCGTCATCTTCACGTTGAAATTCGATGCTAATTTTGTTCTTGTCATTCAACCAGAGCTCACACTGAGGTTGGCTTAGTTCTGTGATCTTGTCCTTTTAACGCAGGGACCGCAAGTCCTCACGTCCTTGGACAGAAAGTTGGACTGGCTTATATCGTGGTGAAGAGAAGGGCATATTTCATAGTTTTACAACCAATGTCTGTTCACTTGGACGGGGCCTCTGAGTGAGCAGGGTTTACTCTTATGACAAACCGTTCTCTCATTAAGAAGCTAAAATTACATTTAATCTTTTCACAAATAGTTTCATGTTTAAACATTTAAATTGCACAACAATTCCATGTGAATCTGATAACTAGAATGTCTAGATTTTCCAAGATACAGTCTATGTCGTCCTATCATCAGTAATCATGTCTCAGACGCCAACTGATCTGACATCATATTCATTAAGTACCAACGCATATTTCCAACTGATTGGATTACCGAAATATGGTTCCGTTTCCCATCTTTTGATGTTACCAGACTCCATGTCAACAAAGGCTTTCCAAGAGTCAACTCTATAGAGTAGAGAGAGAGAAAAAGAGAAAGGTATTTATGGGGGTCATAAACCTCCCCCAACAGGCCAACATCATGACAGGAGTTTATCAATGTTTGATTTGTTTTCAAATTATTTGTGAGATCTGTGGGAAATATGCGTCTCTATTGTGGTCATTCATTTGCCAGGAGGTTAGGAAGTGTAGCTCAGTTTCCACCTCATTTTGTGGACAGTGTGCACATAGCCTGTCTTCTCTTGAGAGCTAAGTCTGCCTATAGCGGCCTTTCTCAATAGCAAGGCTATGCTCACTGAGCCTGTACATAGTCATGGATTTTCCTAATTTAGGGTTAGTCCCAGTGGTCAGGTATACTTCCACGGTCTACTCTTGGTTTCGGGTCAGTCCCAGTGGTCAGGTATACTTCCACGGTCTACTCTCGGTTTCGGGTCAGTCCCAGTGGGCAGGTATTCTTCCACGGTCTACTCTCGGTTTCGGGTCAGTCCCAGTGGTCAGGTATTCTTCCACGGTCTACTCTCGGTTTCGGGTCAGTCCCAGTGGGCAGGTATTCTTCCACGGTCAGTCCGGGTCAGTGGGCAGGTATTCTTCCACGGTCTACTCTCGGTTTCGGGTCAGTCCCAGTGGGCAGGTATTCTTCCACGGTCTACTTCGGTTTCGGGTCAGTCCCAGTGGGCAGGTATTCTTCCACGGTCTACGGTTTCTCGGTTTCGGGTCAGTCCCAGTGGGCAGGTATTCTTCCACGGTCTACTCTCGGTTTCGGGTCAGTCCCAGTGGGCAGGTATTCTTCCACGGTCTACTCTCGGTTTCGGGTCAGTCCCAGTGGGCAGGTATTCTTCCACGGTCTACTCTCGGTTTCGGGTCAGTCCCAGTGGGCAGGTATTCTTCCACGGTCTACTCTCGGTTTCGGGTCAGTCCCAGTGGGCAGGTATTCTTCCACGGTCTACTCTCGGTTTCGGGTCAGTCCCAGTGGGCAGGTATTCTTCCACGGTCTACTCTCGGTTTCGGGTCAGTCCCAGTGGGCAGGTATTCTTCCACGGTCTACTCTCGGTTTCGGGTCAGTCCCAGTGGGCAGGTATTCTTCCAGTCCGGGTCAGTCCCAGTGGGCAGGTATTCTTCCACGGTCTACTCTCGGTTTCGGGTCAGTCCCAGTGGGCAGGTATTCTTCCACGGTCTACGGGTCAGTCCCAGTGGGCAGGTATTCTTCTCGGTTCGGGTCAGTCCCAGTGGGCAGGTATTCTTCCACGGTCTACTCTCGGTTTCGGGTCAGTCCCAGTGGGCAGGTATTCTTCCACGGTCTACTCTCGGTTTCGGGTCAGTCCCAGTGGGCAGGTATTCTTCCACGGTCTACTCTCGGTTTCGGGTCAGTCCCAGTGGGCAGGTATTCTTCCACGGTCGGGTCACTCTTCCACGGTCTTCGGGGTCAGTCCCAGTGGGCAGGTATTCTTCCACGGTCTACTCTTGGTTTCGGGTCAGTCCCAGTGGGCAGGTATTCTTCCACGGTCTACAGTCCCAGTGGGCAGGTATTCTTCCACGGTCACTCTCGGTTTCGGGTCAGTCCCAGTGGGCAGGTATTCTTCCACGGTCTACTCTCGGTTTCGGGTCAGTCCCAGTGGGCAGGTATTCTTCCACGGTCTACTCTCGGTTTCGGGTCAGTCCCAGTGGGCAGGTATTCTTCCACGGTCTACTCTCGGTTTCGGGTCAGTCCCAGTGGGCAGGTATTCTTCCACGGTCTACTCTCGGTTTCGGGTCAGTCCCAGTGCAGGTATTCTTCCACGGTATTCTTCGGGTCAGTCCCAGTCAGGTATTCTTCCACGGTCTACTCTCGGTTTCGGGTCAGTCCCAGTGGGCAGGTATTCTTCCACGGTCTACTCTCGGTTTCGGGTCAGTCCCAGTGGGCAGGTATTCTTCCACGGTCTCCCAGTGGGCAGGTATTCTTCGGTCTTCTCGGTTTGGTCCCAGTGGGCAGGTATTCTTCCACGGTCTACTCTCGGTTTCGGGTCAGTCCCAGTGGGCAGGTATTCTTCCACGGTCTACTCTCGGTTTCGGGTCAGTCCCTCGGTTTCGGGTCAGTCCCAGTGGGCAGGTATTCTTCCACGGTCTACTCTCGGTTTCGGGTCAGTCCCAGTGGTCAGGTATTCTTCCACGGTCTACTCTCGGTTTCGGGTCAGTCCCAGTGGGCAGGTATTCTTCCACGGTCTACTCTCGGTTTCGGGTCAGTCCCAGTGGGCAGGTATTCTTCCACGGTCTACTCTCGGTTTCGGGTCAGTCCCAGTGGGCAGGTATTCTTCCACGGTCTACTCTCGGTTTCGGGTCAGTCCCAGTGGGCAGGTATTCTTCCACGGTCTACTCTCGGTTTGTTATTATTTTATTATATGTGTCAAAGAGTTATCTTTTTGCCTTCTCATAATTTGGTTTGGTCTAAATGTGTTTCTATCCTGGGGCTCTGTTCACAAACCAAAAAATACCCCACAGAGCCCCAGGATATAAACAGACCCAACCAAATGATGAGAACTCTGGCTGAGGGGACTCTTCTCTAGGTTCATCTCTTTGTAGGTAAGGGCTTTGTGGTGGAATGTGTGGGAATCGTTTGCTTTTAGGTGGTTGTAGAAATTAACAGCTCTTTTCTGGATTTTGATAACTAGTGGTTATAGTCCTAATTCTGCTCTGCATGCATTGTTTGTGCTTTTGCATTGTACACAAATTATATTTTTTGCAGAATTCTGCATGCAGTCTCTCAATTGGGTGTTTGTCCCATTTTGTGAATTCTTGGTTGGTGAGTGGAACCCAGACCTCACAACCATAGAGGACATGTTAGTTAAGTTTTCTGTTCCTTTTGACAGCATAGAAGGGCCTTCTTGCCTTCTCTCTTAAATAGTTCACAGCCTTGTGGTAGTTACCTGTGGTGTTGATGTTTAGGCCGAGGTAGGTGTAATTCTTTGTGTGCTCTAGGGCAACAGTGTCTAGATAGAATTTGTATTTGTTGTTTTGGCTACTGGAAATTCTTTGAAACACCATTATTTTTGTCTTACTGAGATTCATTGTCAGGGTCCAGGTCTGACAGAATCTGTGCAGAAGACCTAGGTGCTGCTGTAGGCCCTCATTGGTTGAGGACAGAAGCACCAGATCATCTGCAAGCAGCAGACATTTGATTTCTGAGTCCAGTAGGGTGAGGCTGCAGAATGTTCTAGTGCCATTTTTCTGCAGACTGGCAGTACCAGCCAAAAGTTTGGACACACCTACTCTTTCTTTATTGTGACTATTTTCTACCTTGTAGAATAATAAGGAAGACATCAAAACTATGAAATAACACATATGGAATCATGTAGTAACCAAAAAAGTGTTGAACAAATCAAAGTATATATTATATTTGAGATTCTTCAAAGAAGCCACCCTTTTCCTTGATGACAGCTTTGCACACTGTTGGGATTCTCTCAACCAGCTTCATGAGGTATCACCTGGAATGCATTTCAATTAACAGGTGTGCATTGTTAAAAGTTAATTTGTGGAATTTCAATCAGTTGTGTTGTGACAAGGTAGGGGCGGTATACAGAAGATAGCCTTATTTGGTAAAATACCAATTCCATATTATAGCAAGAACAGCTCAAATAAGCAAAGAGAAATGTATCATTACTTGAAGACAAGAACTTTGAACGTTTATTCAAGTGTAGTCGCAGAAACCATCAAGCTCTATGATGAAACTGGCTCTCATATGAGGACAGCCAAAGGAAGACCCAAAGTTACCTCTGCTACAGAGGATACGTTCATTAGATTTACCAGTCTCAAAAATTGCAGCCCAAATAAATGCTTCACAGAGTTCAAGTAACAGACACATCTCAACATCAACTGTTCAGAGGAAACTGCGTGAATCAGGCCTTCATGGTCGAATTGCTGCAAAGAAACCACTACTAAAGGACACCAATAAGAAGAAGAGACTTGCTTGGGCCAAGAAACACGAGCAATGGACATTAGACCGGTGGAAATCTGTCCTTTAGTCTGATGAGTCCAAATTTTTGGTAAAATGGATTTAAGTTTGCCTGCATTAAAGTCCCCGGCCACTAGGAGCGCCGCTTCTGGATGAGCAATTTCTTGTTTGCTTATGGCCTTATACAGCTCGTTGAGTGAGGTCTTAGTGCCAGCTTTGGTTTATGGTGATACATAGATGGCTACGAATAATATAGATGAGAACTCTCTTGGTTGATAGTGTGGTCTACTGCTTATCATAAGGTACTCAACCTCAAGGGAGGAATACCTCAATAATTATTTAATAGTAGACATCGCACACCAGCTGTTATTGACAAATAGACACACACCCCGCCCTTCGTCTTACCAGACGTAGCAGCTGCTCTGTCCTGCCGATGCATGGAAAATCCTGCCAGCTCTATATTATCCATGAAGTCGTTCAGCCACGACTCGGTGAAACATAAGATGTTACAGTTTTTAATGTCCCGTTGTTAGGATAGTCTTGATCGTATATCATCCATTTTATTCTCCAGTGATTGCATGTTGGCCAATAGAACGGATGATAGTGGAGGTTTAATCCCTCGCCCTACGTATTCTCAGAAGGCAGCACAACCTCCGCCCACTTCTGTATTTTCTCTGTATTTTCTTCATGCAAATGACGGGGATTTGGGCCAGTTCCTGAGAAACCAGCATATCCTTCACGTCTGACTCGTTAAAAAAAAAAAAATCTTCATCCAGTTCGAGGTGAGAAATCGCTGTTTTGATGTCCAGAAATTATTTTCGGTCATAAAAAGATGGTAGCAGCAACATTATGTACAAAATAAAAAATAAGTTACAAACAACGCAAAGAAAATGAACAAAATAGCAAAGTTGTTTAGGAGCCTTTCCCGCCGGCGCCATTCTTACACCACTGCAGGTGACGGCAGGGACTGGGGGAGGACTTGTTGGACTTTAACACTCCGAGCTTGGGGGAGTTTGAGGTGGTGGGAGGTAAAGCCCTCCACAACCTCTGCATTAAGGTGAGGAACATGGAGCCCTGGCCACTAACAGCTGGTTGGGACGGGTTGAACCGGGAGTCTGACAGGGGTGTCCTTTCTGTGTCGTTAGTGAAACTGTGCATCGTGTGTTTTCTGTGTGCGCCAGGTTAAGGCCATTAATGTCTCTGTTGGAATGTCTGTGTGAAAGGTTGTGAGTTTACTGTTGGGATGTTTATAATGGGGTACAGGTATTCGAATAAGGAAAAAGCCAAATGTGTTTTGTTGAATTTTCTGTTTGCTCAGGCAAAGTTGTCTATTTAGAAAACAAGGAGGAACAGGGTCAAAGGTTGGGTAACAGACCCTTTACTATTATTTAATGGGATGGTCTCTGCGTGCCTTCGGGTGGAATTTGAGTTGTATAAAATGCTAAAAAGTGTGGAGTTGTTTCAGGAGATATGGTGTGTTGGAGTTGCTGCTTGTACAGCTGGGGGTGGAATTTGAGTTGTATAGAATGATAAACAGTGTTTAGGAGATATGGTGTGTCGGGGGGGGGGGGTTGCTGCCTGTACAGCTGGGGGTGGAATTTGAGTTGTATAAAATGCTAAACAGTGTTTTAGGAGATATGGTGTGTCGGGGGGGGGTTGCTGCTTGTACAGCTGGGGAAGATAGGTTGGATATACGGCTGTAGAAGAGGTGAGGTTTTGGTTATTGTGGGGTGTGGTGTTGAGGGCAAGTTGAGTATGCAGCACAGGGATATTGTTTTTTAAAGGGGGGGAGGGGGGGTGAGGTTTAATGAAATGAGGATGTATCATTAAAGAAAGACTCTCTCTCTCTCTCATTACCAGTATCCTCTCTGTCTCTCTCTCTCTCTCTCTCTCTCTCTCTCTCTCTCATTACCAGTATCCTCTCTGTCTCTCTCTCTCTCTCTCTCTCTCTCTCTCATTACTAGTATCCTCTCTCTCTCTCTCTCTCTCTCTCTCTGTCATTACCAGTATCCTCTCTCTCTCTCTCTCTGTCACGCCCTGACCTTAGAGATCCTTTTTATGTCTCTAGCTTGGTTTTGTCAGGGCGTGAGTTTGGGTGGGCATTCTATGTTTTGTGTTCTATGTTTTCTATTTCTGTGTGTTTGGCAGGGTGTGGTTCTCAATCAGAGGCAGCTGTCTATCAAATCAAATCAAATCAAATCAAATCAAATTGTATTTGTCACATACACATGGTTAGCAGATGTTAATGCGAGTGTAGCGAAATGCTTGTGCTTCTAGTTCCGACAATGCAGTGATAACCAACAAGTAATCTAACTAACAATTCCAAAACTACTGTCTTATACACAGTGTAAGGGGATAAAGAATATGTACATAAGGATATATGAATGAGTGATGGTACAGAGCAGCATACAGTAGATGGTATCGAGTACAGTATATACATATGAGATGAGTATGTAGACAAAGTAAACAAAGTGGCATAGTTAAAGTGGCTAGTGATACATGTATTACATAAGGATGCAGTCGATGATGTAGAGTACAGGATATACGTATGCATATGAGATGAATAATGTAGAGTAAGTAACATTATATAAGGTAGCATTGTTTAAAGTGGCTAGTGATATATTTACATCATTTCCCATCAATTCCCATTATTAAAGTGGCTGGAGTTGGGTCAGTGTCAATGACAGTGTGTTGGCAACAGCCACTCAATGTTAGTGGTGGCTGTTTAACAGTCTGATGGCCTTGAGATAGAAGCTGTTTTTCAGTCTCTCGGTCCCAGCTTTGATGCACCTGTACTGACCTCGCCTTCTGGATGATAGCGGGGTGAACAGGCAGTGGTTCGGGTGGTTGATGTCCTTGATGATCTTTATGGCCTTCCTGTAACATCGGGTGGTGTAGGTGTCCTGGAGGGCAGGTAGTTTGCCCCCGGTGATGCGTTGTGCAGACCTCACTACCCTCTGGAGAGCCTTACGGTTGAGGGCGGAGCAGTTGCCGTACCAGGCGGTGATACAGCCCGCCAGGATGCTCTCGATTGTGCATCTGTAGAAGTTTGTGAGTGCTTTTGGTGACAAGCCAAATTTCTTCAGCCTCCTGAGGTTGAAGAGGCGCTGCTGCGCCTTCTTCACGACGCTGTCAGTGTGAGTGGACCAATTCAGTTTGTCTGTGATGTGTATGCCGAGGAACTTAAAACTTGCTACCCTCTCCACTACTGTTCCATCGATGTGGATAGGGGGGTGTTCCCTCTGCTGTTTCCTGAAGTCCACAATCATCTCCTTAGTTTTGTTGACGTTGAGTGTGAGGTTATTTTCCTGACACCACACTCCGAGGGCCCTCACCTCCTCCCTGTAGGCCGTCTTGTCGTTGTTGGTAATCAAGCCTACCACTGTTGTGTCGTCCGCAAACTTGATGATTGAGTTGGAGGCGTGCGTATCGTTGTCTCTGATTGAGAACCATACTTAGGTAGCCTTTTCCCACCTGTGTTTTGTGGGTAGTTGTTTTCTGTTTATGTGTCTGCACCAGACAGAAATGTTTCGTTCTCTTTGTTATTTTTTGCTATTTCAGTGTTCAGTTTAATAAAAATCATGAACACGTAGTACGCTGCATCTTGGTCCTCTCCTTCCAACAGCCGTTTCTCTTTCTCTCTCTCCCAGTACCCTCTCTGTCCTCTCTCTCTCTCTCTCTCTCTCTCTCTCTCTCTCTCTCTCTCTCTCCCAGTACCCTCTCTGTCCCTCTCTCTCTCTGTCTCTCTCCCAGTACCCTCTCTGTCCCTCTCTCTCTCTGTCTCTCTCCCAGTACCCCCTCTGTCCCTCTCTGTCTCTCTCCCAGTACCCTCTCTGTCCCTCTCTCAATCCAAGGGGCTTTATTGGCATGGGAAACATGTGTTAATATTGCCAAAGCAAGTGAGGTAGATAATATACAAAAGTGAAAATAAATATGGGTTGTATTTACAATGGTGTTTGTGCTTCACTGGTTGCCCTTGTGGCAACGGGTCACAAATATTGCTACTGGGATTTCACCCAGTAGATATGGGAGTTTATCAAAATTGGGTTTGTTTTCAAATTCTTTATGGGTTTTATCTGAGGGAAATATGTGTCTATGGTCATACATTAGGCAGGAGGTTAGGAAGTGCAGCTCAGTTTCCACATTTTGTGGGCAGTGTGCACATAGCTTGTCTTCTCTTGAGAGCCATGTCTGCCTACGGCGGCCTTTCTCAATAGCAAGGCTATGCTCACTGAGTCTGTACATAGTCAAAGCTTTCCTTAAGTTTGGGTCAGTCAGTGGTCAGGTATTCTGCCATGGTGTACTCTCGGTTTAGGGCCAAATAGCATTCCAGTTTGCTCTTTTGTTGTTGATTCTTTCCAATGTGTCAAGTAATTATCTTTTTGTTTTCTCATGATTCGGTTGGGTCTAATTGTGTTGGTGTCCTGGGGCTCTGTGGGGTCTGTTTGTGTTTGTGCGCAGTGTCCCCTGTACCAGCTGGCAGAGGGGGGGTCTCCCTCCAGGTTCATCTCTCTGTAGGTGATGGCTTTGTTATGGAAGGTTTGGTAATCGCTTCCTTTTAGGTGGTTGTAGAATTTAACTGCTCTTTTCTGGATTTTGATAATTAGTGGGTATCGGCCTAATTCTGATCTGCATGCATTATTTGGTGTTCTACCTCTTTCCATCAATTTGTATAGCAGACCCTCATGCCAAATTGAGTCGAAGGCTTTTTTTGAAATCAACAAAGCATGAGAAGTCTTAGCCTTTGTTTTGTTTTGTTTGGTTGTCAATTAGAGTGTGCAGGGTGAATACATGGTCTGTTGTACGGTAATTTGGTAAAAAGCCAATTTGACATTTGCTCAGTACATTGTTTTCATTGAGGAAATGTACGAGTCTCTCTCTCTCTCTCTCTCTCTCTGTCTCTCTCTCTCTCTCTCTCTGTCTCTCTCTCTGTCTCTCTCTCTCTCTCTCTCTCTCTCTCTTTCTCTCTCTCTCATTACCAGTATCCTCTCTCTCTCTCTCTCTCTCTCTCTCTCTCTCTCTCTCTCTCTCTCTCTCTGTCTCTCTCTCTCTCTCTCTCTCTCTCTCTCTCTCTCTCTGTCTCTCTCTCTCTCTCTCTCTGTCTCTCTCTCTCTCTCTCTCTCTCTCTCTCATTACCAGTATCCTATCTCTCTCTCTCTCTCTCTCTCTCTCTCTCTCTCTCTCTCTCTCTCTCTCTCTCTTTCTCTCTCTCTCATTACCAGTATCTCTCTCTCTCTCTCTGTCTCTCTCTCTCTGTCTCTCTCTCTCTCTCTCTCTCTCTCTCTCTCTCTCATTACCAGTCTCTCTCTCTCTCTCTCTTTCTCTCTCTCTCATTACCAGTATCCTCTCTCTCTCTCTCTGTCTCTCTCTCTGTCTCTCTCTCTCTCTCTCTCTCTCTCTCTCTCTCTCTCTCTCATTACCAGTCTCTCTCTCTCTCTCTCTTTTCAATTACAGCGGGAGGCTGTGTGAGCCTTTGATAAAGAAGAGAGCATCAGAAAGTCATTGCTCTTCTTGAGGAAGGATACAGAGGCATTTGAGTCATTGCCAAGGGAACGCACCAGGGCCTTGAGCAGGGCACCAACGTACAGCAGTGCAGGATGGGAAATTTACACATACAGTACAGCTCCAAAAGTATTTGGGACATGTTTTTGGCTCTGTACTCCAGCACTTTGGGTTTGAAATGATACAATCAGGTTAACCAGACTATCAGGTTAAAGTGCAGACAGTCAGCTTTATTTGAAAGGGAATTTTCATCTATTTAGAAATTACAGCACTTTCTGAACATTCAGTCACCGCATTTTAGTGGACCAAAAGCATTGGGACAAATTAATTTATATGTATATTAAAGTAGTAACAAATTAAGTATTTGTATATATTCTGTCACTTTAATGTCACCATAATAATGTAAAAAACATTTATATTTGGCCTCAATATTGGAATACCAATGGAGAATGGACGTAGAAAATGCAATTCGCTACTGTATGCATTTGTGGAATTCTACATACTCACAATGAAGACTTTTGCAGCCTCTGACTTAAAGCTCTAATAAAATGACCATTAAACATATTCCCTCTGACTTAAAGCTCTAATAAAATGATAAAATGACCATTAAACATATTCCCTCTGACTTAAAGCTCTAATAAAATGACCATTAAACATATTCCCTCTGACTTAAAGCTCTAATAACCGGTAATGAGATTAGATTTTCTTCCCCAGCAGTTGTTTTGGTAATCAATAATAATTGAAATGACCATTAAACATATTCCCAGATAGTCCCTTTGAGGGCGAATGAAAGGCCTTTCCACACAGACACTACATCTACATACCGCTGCAGAGAGAATGAAAGGCCTTTCCACACAGACGTCTACATACCGCTGCAGAGAGAATGAAAGGCCTTTCCACACAGACACTACGTCTACATACTGCTGCAGAGAGAATGAAAGGCCTTTCTACACAGACGTCTACATAACGCTGCAGAGAGAATGAAAGGCCTTTCTACACAGACGTCTACGTCTACATACTGCTGCAGAGAGAATGAAAGGCCTTTCTACACAGACGTCTACGTCTACATACCGCTGCAGAGAGAATGAAAGGCCTTTCTACACAGACGTCTACGTCTACATACCGCTGCAGAGAGAATGAAAGGCCTTTCTACACAGACGTCTACGTCTACATACCGCTGCAGAGAGAATGAAAGGCCTTTCTACACAGACGTCTACATACCGCTGCAGAGAGAATGAAAGGCCTTTCCACACAGACGTCTACATACCGCTGCAGAGAGAATGAAAGGCCTTTCCACACAGACGTCTGCATACTGCTGCAGAGAGAATGAAAGGCCTTTCCACACAGACGTCTGCATACTGCTGCAGAGAGAATGAAAGGCCTTTCTACACAGACGTCTACATACCGCTGCAGAGAGAATGAAAGGCCTTTCTACACAGACACTACGTCTACATACCGCTGCAGAGAGAATGAAAGGCCTTTCCACACAGACGTCTACATACCGCTGCAGAGAGAATGAAAGGCCTTTCTACACAGACACTACGTCTACATACCGCTGCAGAGAGAATGAAAGGCCTTTCTACACAGACGTCTACATACCGCTGCAGAGAGAATGAAAGGCCTTTCTACACAGACGTCTACATACCGCTGCAGAGAGAATGAAAGGCCTTTCCACACAGACGTCTACATACTGCTGCAGAGAGAATGAAAGGCCTTTCTACACAGACGTCTACATACCGCTGCAGAGAGAATGAAAGGCCTTTCTACACAGACGTCTACATACTGCTGCAGAGAGAATGAAAGGCCTTTCTACACAGACGTCTACATACCGCTGCAGAGAGAATGAAAGGCCTTTCTACACAGACGTCTACATACCGCTGCAGAGAGAATGAAAGGCCTTTCTACACAGACACTACGTCTACATACCGCTGCAGAGAGAATGAAAGGCCTTACTACACAGACACTACGTCTACATACCGCTGCAGAGAGAATGAAAGGCCTTTCTACACAGACGTCTACATACCGCTGCAGAGAGAATGAAAGGCCTTTCTACACAGACGTCTACATACCGCTGCAGAGAGAATGAAAGGCCTTTCCACACAGACGTCTACATACTGCTGCAGAGAGAATGAAAGGCCTTTCTACACAGACGTCTACATACCGCTGCAGAGAGAATGGAAGGCCTTTCTACACAGACACTACGTCTACATACCGCTGCAGAGAGAATGAAAGGCCTTTCAGACGTCTACATACCGCTGCAGAGAGAATGAAAGGCCTTTCTACACAGACGTCTACATACCGCTGCAGAGAGAATGCCTTTCCAAAGACGCCATTTCTGCACACAGAGGCCTTTCTACACATATACTGCTGCAGAGAGAATGAAAGGCCTTTCCACACAGACGTCTACATACCGCTGCAGAGAGAATGAAAGGCCTTTCTACACAGACGTCTACATACCGCTGCAGAGAGAATGAAAGGCCTTTCTACACAGACGTCTACATACTGCTGCAGAGAGAATGAAAGGCCTTTCTACACAGACGTCTACATACCGCTGCAGAGAGAATGAAAGGCCTTTCTACACAGACACAGACGTCTACATACCGCTGCAGAGAAAATGAAAGGCCTTTCCACACAGACTTCTACATACCGCTGCAGAGAGAATGAAAGGCCTTACTACACAGACACTACGTCTACATACCGCTGCAGAGAGAATGAAAGGCCTTTCTACACAGACGTCTACATACCGCTGCAGAGAGAATGAAAGGCCTTTCTACACAGACGTCTACATACCGCTGCAGAGAGAATGAAAGGCCTTTCCACACAGACGTCTACATACTGCTGCAGAGAGAATGAAAGGCCTTTCTACACAGACGTCTACATACCGCTGCAGAGAGAATGAAAGGCCTTTCTACACAGACGTCTACATACTGCTGCAGAGAGAATGAAAGGCCTTTCCACACAGACGTCTACATACCGCTGCAGAGAGAATGAAAGGCCTTTCCACACAGACGTCTACATACTGCTGCAGAGAGAATGAAAGGCCTTTCTACACAGACGTCTACATACTGCTGCAGAGAGAATGAAAGGCCTTTCCACACAGACGTCTACATACCGCTGCAGAGAGAATGAAAGGCCTTTCCACACAGACACTACGTCTACATACTGCTGCAGAGAGAATGAAAGGCCTTTCCACACAGACGTCTACATACCGCTGCAGAGAGAATGAAAGGCCTTTCTACACAGACGTCTACATACCGCTGCAGAGAGAATGAAAGGCCTTTCCACACAGACGTCTACATACCGCTGCAGAGAGAATGAAAGGCCTTTCTACACAGACGTCTACATACTGCTGCAGAGAGAATGAAAGGCCTTTCTACACAGACGTCTACATACCGCTGCAGAGAGAATGAAAGGCCTTTCTACACAGACGTCTGCATACCGCTGCAGAGAGAATGAAAGGCCTTTCAGAGAGAAGCGCTGTATTGATTTTCATCTGACTACCGCCATATTCTTTCATTTGATTCATGCAGAAAACAAGTGTTCCCGACGAGAGATACAATTATATGACAATGAATAAGCATTCGATAATTCGACCCCCCATCCCAACTTGATTTAAAAGAGTCGATAATGTACCATTTTCACTGCAATTGTGTTCCAACCGTGTATGAGTATGAATTTGCAGATAGAGCTAGATTCATATTGATGAGGAACAAAAGTGCAGTGTGAAGATTCTGATCTCTCTCCAAGGATATTATGTCTCTTGGAAATATCAAAGATAGTTTTTTGAGAAGTTGTTCTTTTATTTTAAAACATATTCAAGAGTTGATCCGAAACTGAGAGTTTGAAAATAAATTCTACATGGACTAGCTTGCTTACCTGTCTATCTATCTCTCTTCCTTTCCTTAGCAAGTAGCTAATGTTTGATCTCTGTTGATTCTTCTGAAGTGGTTTCACGTTCACAAACACTCTCTCTCTCTCCCTTCCGGCTCACCTGTTTCTCCCCAGACGGGCAGGTATTCATCCTGTTGTATATCCAACATCAGCTCGCTCGCTCGCTCGCTCCCTCCCTCCCTCCCTCCCTCCCTCACCTGTTTCTCCCCAGACTGGCAGGTATTCATCCTGTTGTATATCCAGCATCAGCTCCCTCCCTCCCTCCCTCCCTCCCTCCCTCACCTGTTTCTCCCCAGACGGGCAGGTATTCATCCTGTTGTATATCCAGCATCAGCTCCCTCCCTCCCTCCCTCCCCCCCTCACCTGTTTCTCCCCAGACGGGCAGGTATTCATCCTGTTGTATATCCAGCATCAGCTCCCTCCCTCCCTCCCTCCCTCACCTGTTTCTCCCCAGACGGGCAGGTATTCATCCTGTTGTATATCCAGCATCAGCTCCCTCCCCTCCCTCCCTCCCTCCCTCCCTCCCTCCCTCCCTCCCTCCCTCCCTCACCTGTTTCTCCCCAGACGGGCAGGTATTCATCCTGTTGTATATCCAGCATCAGCTCCCTCCCTCCCTCCCTCCCTCCCTCCCTCCCTCCCTCCCTCACCTGTTTCTCCCCAGACGGGCAGGTATTCATCCTGTTGTATATCCAGCATCAGCTCCTCCCTCCCTCCCTCCCTCCCCTCCCCCTCCCTCCCTCCCTCCCTCCCTCCCTCCCTCCCTCCCTCCCTCCCTCCCTCCCTCCCTCACCTGTTTCTCCCCAGACGGGCAGGTATTCATCCTGTTGTATATCCAGCATCAGCTCCAGGCCGTTACCCCTCCCTCCCCCTCCCTCCCCTCCTCCCTCCCTCCCTCCCTCCCTCCCTCCCTCCCTCACCTGTTTCTCCCCAGACGGGCAGGTATTCATCCTGTTGTATATCCAGCATCAGCTCCAGGCCGTTACCCCTCCCTCCCTCCCTCCCTCCCTCACCTGTTTCTCCCCAGACGGGCAGGTATTCATCCTGTTGTATATCCAGCATCAGCTCCAGGCCGTTACCCCTCCCTCCCTCCCTCCCTCCCTCCCTCCCTCCTTCCCTCCCTCCCTCCCTCCCTCCCTCACCTGTTTCTCCCCAGACGGGCAGGTATTCATCCTGTTGTATATCCAACATCAGCTCCCTCCCCCTCCCTCCCTCCCTCCCTCCCTCCCTCCCTCCCTCCCCCTCCCTCCCTCCCTCCCTCCCTCCCTCCCCTCCCTCCCTCCCTCACCTGTTTCTCCCCAGACTGGCAGTTATTCATCCTGTTGTATATCCAACATCAGCTCGCTCGCTCCCTCCCTCCCTCCCTCCCTCACCTGTTTCTCCCCAGACGGGCAGGTATTCATCCTGTTGTATATCCAACATCAGCTCGCTCGCTCCCTCCCTCCCTCCCTCCCTCCTCTCCCTCCCTCCCTCCCTCCCTCCCTCCCTCCCTCCCTCCCTCCCTCACCTGTTTCTCCCCAGACTGGCAGGTATTCATCCTGTTGTATATCCAACATCAGCTCCAGGCCGTTACCCCCCTCCCTCCCTCCCTCCCTCCCCTCCCTCCCTCCCTCCCTCCCTCCCTCCCTCACCTGTTTCTCCCCAGACTGGCAGGTATTCATCCTGTTGTATATCCAACATCAGCTCCAGGCCGTTACCCCTCCCTCCCTCCCTCCCTCCCTCCCTCCCTCCCTCCCTCCCTCCCTCCCTCCCTCCCTCCCTCCCTCCCTCCCTCCCTCACCTGTTTCTCCCCAGACTGGCAGGTATTCATCCTGTTGTATATCCAACATCAGCTCCAGGCCGTTACCCCTCCCTCCCTCCCTCCCTCCCTCCCTCCCTCCCTCCCTCCCTCCCTCCCTCCCTCCCTCCCTCCCTCACCTGTTTCTCCCCAGACTGGCAGGTATTCATCCTGTTGTATATCCAACATCAGCTCCAGGCCGTTACCCCTCCCTCCCTCCCTCCCTCCCTCCCTCCCTCCCTCCCTCCCTCACCTGTTTCTCCCCAGACTGGCAGGTATTCATCCTGTTGTATATCCAACATCAGCTCCAGGCCGTTACCCCTCCCTCCCTCCTCCCTCCCCCTCCCTCCCTCCCTCCCTCCTCCCTCCCCCTCCCTCCCTCACCTGTTTCTCCCCAGACTGGCAGGTATTCATCCTGTTGTATATCCAGCATCAGCTCCAGGCCGTTACCCATCCCTCCCTTCATGGTCACCAGCAGCGGCCGGTTCTCTTGGCCAGAGTTGAACGTGTAGCATTTCCCATAACGGGTGAAGATCTGAAACAAGAAGGCCAATGGGTTTCAATTAGCAGTATAATGAAGAAAACGCAACGTGTCTAAAATGCCAACCAATAAAGGGCACTACTATGACCTAAGCCACAAGGTACCTGCATTTGGAAAGTATTCACCCTCCACATTTTGTTACGTTACATCCTTATTCTTAAATTGATTCAATTGTTTTTCCTCATCAATATACACACAATAGCCCATAATGACATCACAATAGCCCATAATGACATCACAATAGCCCATAATGACATCACAATACCCCATAATGACAAAGCAAAAACAGGTTTTTAGAATTTTTTGGACAATTATAAAAAATTTGCAAAGTATTCAGGCCCTTTACTCAGTACTTTGTTGTAGCAACTTTGGCAGCGATTACAGCATCGAGTCTTCTTGGGTATGACACTACAAGCTTGGCAGACCTGTATTTGGGGAGCTTCTCCCATTCTTCTCTGTAGATCCTCTCAAGCTCTGCCAGGTTGGATGAGGAGCTTTGCAGCACAGCTATTTTCAGGTCTCTCCAGAGATGTTCAATCAGGTTTATGTCCGGCATTTGGCAAGGCCACTCATTGACATTCAGAGACTTGTCCTGAAGCCACCCCTGCATTGTCTTGGCTGTGTGTTTGGGGTCGTTGTCCTGTTGGAAGGGTGAACCTTCACCCCAGTCTGAGGTCCTGAGCGCTCTGGAGCAGGTTTTCATCAAGAATCTCTCTGTACTTTGCTCCGTTTATCTTTCCCTCGATCCTGACTAGTCTCCCAGTCCCTGCTACTGAAAGACATCTCCACAGCATGATGCTGCCACCACCATGGTGCCAGGTTTCCTCTAGACGTGACGTTTGGCATTCAGGCCAAACAGTTCAATCTTGGTTTCATCAGACCAGAGAATCTTGTTTCTCATGGTCTGAGAGTCTTTTAGTTGCCTTTTGGCAAACTCCAAGCGGGCTGTCATGTGCCTTTTACTGAGGAGTGGCTTCCGTCTGGCCACTCTACCATAAAGGCCTGAGTGGTGGAGTGCTGCAGAGATGGTTCTCCCATCTCCACAGAGTAACTCTAGAGCTCTGTCAGAGTGAACATCAGGTTCTTGATCACCTTCTGACCAAGGCCCTTCTCCCCAGATTGCTCAGTTTGGCCGGGTGGCCAGCTCTAGGATGAGTCTTGGTGGTTCCAAACTTCTTCCATTAAAGAATGATGGAGGCCACTGTGTTCTTGGGGACTTTCAAAGCTGTTGAAATGTTTTGGTACCCTTCCCCAGATCTGTGCCTTGACACAATCCTGTCTCAGAGCTCTATGGACATTTCCTTTGACCCCATGGCTTGGTTTTTGCTCTGACATGCGCTGTCGACTGTGGGACCTTTATATAGGCAGGTGTGTGCCTTTCCAAATAATGTCCAATTAATTTAATTTACCACAGGTGGACTCCAATCAAGTTGTAGAAACATCTCAAGGATGATCAATGGAAACAGGATGCACCTGAGCTCAATTTCGAGTCTCATAGCAAAGGGTCTGAATACTTATGGAAATGGAAAGTTATTTCTGTTTTTATATTACATTTTTTATATTTTTCTGATTTGATTTATAATACATTTGCAAACATTTCTAAAAACCTGTTTTTATGTTGTCATTATGGGGTACTGTGTGTAGATATTGCTGAATATTGTATATGTTTAATCAATTTAAAAAAATAAGGCTGTAAGGTAACAAAATGTGGAAAAAGTCTAGGGGTTTGAATACTTTCCGAAGGCACTGTATTTGTGGATGCAGCTTTTCTGAAAATGTGACAAAGATAAAATACACACTTTATACAGTAAGTCAGACATTGGCAGTGAAACCCCTTAACACTCAAGAAACAAACGTATCAACATTTAATGAAATGTCCTTTGAAAAATGTCAACCTTTGTAATGTTTGAGGTTTGACCTTTAGAGAGAAGAATGACTGGGGCTGGCGGGCAGAGTGAGAAGTTACAGCAGTAGATACCTGGTGGTGAGGTGGGAAGTGGCTACAACAGTAGATACCTGGTGGTGAGGTGGGAAGTGGCTACAACAGTAGATACCTGGTGGTGAGGTGGGAAGTGGCTACAACAGTAGATAACTGATTGTGGGGGGGGGTGGCTACAACAATAGATACCTGGTGGTGGGGGAAGTGGCTACAACAGTAGATACCTGGTGGTGGGGGGGAAGTGGCTACAAGAGTAGATACCTGGTAGTGTGCGGGGGAAGTGGCTACAACAGTAGATACCTGGTGGTGTGTGGGGGAAGTGGCTACAAGAGTAGATACCTGGTGGTGTGGGGGAAGTGGCTACAACAGTAGATACCTGGTGGTGTGGGGGAAGTGGCTACAACAGTAGATTCCTGGTAGTGTGCGGGGAAGTGGCTACAACAGTAGATACCTGGTGGTGTGGGGGGAAGTGGCTACAACAGTAGAGACCTGGTAGTGTGGGGGGATGTGGCTACAACAATAGATACCTGGTGGTGGGGGAAGTGGCTACAACAGTAGATACCTGGTGGTGTGGGGGAAGTGGCTACAAGAGTAGATACCTGGTAGTGTGCGGGGGAAGTGGCTACAACAGTAGATACCTGGTGGTGTGGGGGAAGTGGCTACAAGAGTAGATACCTGGTGGTGTGGGGGAAGTGGCTACAACAGTAGATACCTGGTGGTGGGGGGAAGTGGCTACAACAGTAGATTCCTGGTAGTGTGCGGGGGAAGTGGCTACAACAGTAGAGACCTGGTAGTGTGGGGGGATGTGGCTACAACAGTAGATTCCTGGTGGTGTAGGGGGAAGTGGATACAACAGTAGATACCTGGTGGTGTGCGGGGGAAGTGGCTACAACAGTAGATACCTGGTGGTGTGCGGGGGAAGTGGCTACAACAGTAGATACCTGGTGGTGTGCGGGGGAAGTGGCTACAACAGTAGATACCTGGTGGTGTGCGGGGGAAGTGGCTACAACAGTAGATACCTGGTGGTGTGGGGGGGGGGAAGTGGCTACAACAGTAGATACCTGGTGGTGTGCGGGGGGACTCCAGAACTGAGCAACATCAATAAAAACAGAAGACACAGGTGATTCTATAGTGTTTCCTACCTGTAATATTATCACATCATTATGGCTCGGCAGCATAAGGAACAGTGTCTATGTGTCTCTTTATAGAGCACTACTAGGGTGGACGAAACACACACAAAAGACAAAACATAACACCACCCTTAAAAAACAGGTCAGTGCTTTTAGTTCTCATAACTACAATAGAGAAGGTGTTTTCCACCACTGAATGAATAGCCAAACCAGCTAGCCAGATGAAGAGCAGTTATTTTCACTAACCAGACAGACAGGAATATTTTTCCTCCCTACTGATCACAAGAATACATTAATGCATGTCTGCAGCTGAAATGGAAACTTTAACAGAAAGATCTCCTGTTGCTACTAAAATGTTAATGTGTAATACTCTTTGAGTCTATGGTCAATTTTAATTAAGAGCTCACCGTGAGGTAAAAAGTGAAGTGAAGGACTGAGTGAAAGAGAGAGTGAAGGACTGAGTGAACGAGAGAGAGTGAAGGGATGAAATAGTGAAGGGGTGAAAGAGAGAGAGACAGAGAGAGAGAGAGAGAGAGAGAGAGAGAGCCAGAGAGAGAGACAGAGAGAGACAGACAGAGAGAGAAGAGAGACAGAGAGAGACAGACAGAGAGAAAGAGAGTCAGAGAGAGACAGACAGAGAGAGACTGACAGAGAGAGACTGAGAGAGAGACTGACATGGAGAGAGAGAGACAGAGAGAGAGACTGAGAATGAGACAGAGAGCATCAAGTGTTTTGTGTCCTATTCTACTGAAACTAACTGAGTGGGATACCTAGACAATGACGCTTTGCAAAAAAAAAATCTTCACATAGGCTACAACAAACCTGTTGGTCTCCAGATGCTCTGGGGGACAAATAAAGCCATCTAAATGTCATTACCTCTACATAACAATACCGAACAAAACATTAAGAACACCCCCCTCTAGTGGCAGTGCAGAACCAAGCCATCTAAATGTCATTACCTCAAATCAAATCAAATCAAATGTTATTTGTCACATAACACATGGTTAGCAGATGTTAATGTGAGTGTAGCGAAATGCTTGTGCTTCTAGTTCCGACAATGCAGTAATAACCAACAAGTAATCTAGCTAACAATTCCAAAACTACTACCTTATAGACACAAGTGTAAAGGGATAAAGAATATGTACATAAGATATATGAATGAGTGATGGTACAGTAGATGGTATTGAGTGCAGTATATACATATGAGATGAGTATGTAAACAAAGTGGCATAGTTAAAGTGGCTAGTGATACATGTATTACATAAGGATGCAGTAGATGATGTAGAGTACAGTATATACGTATACATATGAGATGAATAATGTAGGGTACGTAAACATTATATTAGGTAGCATTGTTTAAAGTGGCTAGTGATATATTTTACATCATTTCCCATCAATTCCTCTACATAACAATACTATGAAACATTACAATTTACCTTTACATATTAAACACTGAGTGAACAAAACATTAAGAACACCCCCCTCTAGTGGCAGTGCAGAACCAAGCTGTTACTATGATACATAAACACTGAGTGGACAAAACATTAAGAACACCCCCCTCTAGTGGCAGTGCAGAACCAAGCTGTTACTATGATACATAAACACTGAGTGGACAAAACATTAAGAACACCCCCCTCTAGTGGCAGTGCAGAACCAAGCTGTTATTATGATACAGTAACACTGAGTGGACAAAACATTATGAACACCCCCCTCTAGTGGCAGTGCAGAACCAAGCTGTTATTATGATACATAAACACTGAGTGGACAAAACATTATGAACACCCCCCTCTAGTGGCAGTGCAGAACCAAGCTGTTATTATGATACAGTAACACTGAGTGGACAAAACATTATGAACACCCCCCTCTAGTGGCAGTGCAGAACCAAGCTGTTATTATGATACAGTAACACTGAGTGGACAAAACATTATGAACACCCCCCTCTAGTGCAGTGCAGAACCAAGCTGTTACTATGATACAGTAACACTGAGTGGACAAAACGTTGAGAACGCCTATTCTTTCCATGACATAGACTGACCAGGTGAATCCAGGTGAAAGCTATGATCGCTTATCGACGTCACTTATTAAATCCACTTCAATCAGTGTAGATGAGGGAAGAGACAGGTGAAATAAGGATTTGTGGATTGTGTATGTGTGCCATTTAGAGAGTGAATGGGCAAGACAAAAGATTTAAGTGCCATTTGAACGGGGTGTGGTAGTAAGTGCCAGGCGCACCGGTTTGTGTCAAGAACAGCAACGCTGCTGGGTTCTTCACGCTGAACAGTTTCCCCGTGTGTATCAAGAATGGTCCACCACCCAAAGGACATCCAGCCGACTTGACACAACTGTGGGAAGCATTGGAGTCAACATGGGCCAGCATCCCTACGGAACTCATTCGAGTCCATTCCCTGACGAATTGAGGCGGTTCTGAGGGCAGAAATGGGGGATGCAACTCAATATTAGGAAGGTATACTCATTGTATACTTACAGTATATGCCAAGTTATATTCTATGGGTATTATATTATGTTATATTCTATGGGTATTATATTATGTTATATTCTATGGGTATTATATTCTGTTATATTCTATGGGTATTATATTCTGTTATATTCTATGGGTATTATATTCTGTTATATTCTATGGGTATTATATTCTGTTCTGTTCTACTCTATGGGTATTATATTCTGTTCTATTCTATTCTATGGGTATTGTATTATGTTCTGTTCTATTCTATGGGTATTATATTCTGTTCTATTCTATTCTATGGGTATTATATTCTGTTCTGTTCTACTCTATGGGTATTATATTCTGTTCTATTATATGGGTTTTATATTCTGTTATATTCTATGGGTATTATATTCTGTTATATTCTATGGGTATTATATTCTGTTCTATTATATGGGTATTATATTCTGTTCTATTCTATGGGTATTATATTCTGTTATATTCGATGGGTATTATATTCTGTTATATTCTATGGGTATTATATTCTGTTCTATTATATGGGTATTATATTCTGTTATATTCTATGGGTATTGTATTATGTTCTGTTATATTCTATGGGTATTATATTCTGTTCTATTCTATTCTATGGGTATTGTATTATGTTCTGTTCTATTATATGGGTATTATATTCTGTTCTATTATATGGGTATTATATTCTGTTCTATTATATGGGTATTATATTATGTTCTATTCTATGGGTATTATATTATGTTCTGTTCTATGGGTATTATATTATGTTCTATTCTATGGGTATTATATTCTGTTCTATTCTATGGGTATTATATTCTGTTCTATTCTATGGGTATTATATTCTGTTCTATTCTATTCTATTCAATGTTCTATGAACAATTCTTCAACATATCAACGAGCCTGCAGTGAAAGTTCTTTATTCTTACGAGATAAAGTGAATATGAAAACCCACACATCCTTGTAAAGAATGACTTATAGACACAGCATTCTCTCTCACTCTCTCCCCCTCCCTCTCTCTCTCTCAAATTAATAATTCAAAGAGTTCCTAAGTGTGTGGTGAGCCCCAGGCTATTTTACACAAAACAATCCAAGGAGACCGCTCTGTCAAGCTGTTGGCTATAGTTGCCAGCCAGGGAGGGAGGACTTTTCTCCTCATTGATTCTTAGATCAACAGAGCCACCCAATGTAGGCTGATCCCAGGTCTGTTTGTGCTCAGATCAACAGAGCGAGCCACAAAGGTAGGCTGATCCCAGGTCTGTTTGTGCTCAAATCAACAGAGCGAACCACAAAGGTAGGCTGATCCCAGGTCTGTTTGTGCTCAGATCAACAGAGCGAGCCACAATGGTAGGCTGATCCCAGATCTGTTTGTGCTCTTGCCCATTGCTGACTTTATTGAGGACCTTGTCAGGCTGAAGAGAACATGTCTGGCATGACAATGAGTGACAGGGAGTTGGTTAACACAAACACACTGGCGCTCAGGCTACCTAGTACCTACCACGAAAGGACTGAGGCCATATACTAGGGTTTTCGTTAGTAAAATGTAGTGCCGGCAGCATTTTAATTTACCGGACATTTGAGAAATTTACCGGAACCACATCCTTGGGGTGTGTAACCTGATTAGGGCGACGAACCACGGTGGATGATGGTAATTCATATGAACAGAACATTCAAATTCAGGATGGAACGATGTGCGGTTCCTTCTCATTAACCAAATTCTTTATTCTGCACTGAAGATGTTACAATGAAGGACCACATTTACTTTCCCCTCGGTCAACAAGACAAGTAACGGACAGCGACATTACTAGTCAATCTACTATTCCCCGTTAGTAGAAAAGTCGACCTACTCTTTTGGTCAGCTTGTCGAGAAAAAAAACGTGACCTATTTCTGGGACAGTTGTGGTACGATAGATCCCACATTTATACAACCAGTAGGCCTTGGCTACATTAAATGAACATTAAAAAGCAATAAGTCCAATGCAACAGATCAGAACATTTAGCTTCAAATGTTGCTAAACTAGTATTTCTTCACATTAAAAGCACAGCAATGCGTACAAGGCAGTAGGCTACTCTAGGGTTGAATGGCGGGGAAACAGGGTTACCGAGATTTACTGGGGTTTACCTCCAGCAAAACCACTCCCGGGATACCTAACTGAGAGAAAGCGGTAAATTATAATAAATTATTTATATGAAGAGCATGGTGTGAAATTGAACTGTTAAATTATATGCCATGGCTAAATATGGCTTCTCTACGGCCTCTGCATGATGAATCATCGCTCAGGGTGGAGACAGACCCATCTCAGTGTGGAGCGCAGTAAGTTATAGTCTACAGTAACATCATTTACACATCTCCATCTGGCTTTTGAGGGTCACCTTGTTTTTAATTGTAAATACATTTTTTTTTAAAAATATTTATTTTATTACAGCTGTTGAGTTTTAAAACAGCCTAAACACTTGAATATCGTTGTTTTTAATCAGTACAAGCTTGTCTCTCGCAGACTCTCTCTCCCCATCAACACTATTCAAATTGCATCCAAAATAGATAACCCTGTTCTAGATTGATATATATTCCTATATATAGATGTCCTAGCCTACCTCTTTCAGGTAATACATTCAATGCAGTATTAGCCTCATATTTAGCTAATTCATGATGGGTTATGCATATTAAGTTTCTAACTGATAGCCTCTGGTAATACGCACATACCTGTGCTCCACTGGCCTCTCCTTCAAAAATGCTTGGAGTCCCATGCAGCAAAAGCTAGACTAGAATAGCTTGCTGGACATCATACATTTTTATTGATTAAATCTGATGGTGGTAGGCTATAGCAGTTATTAATTCAGACCCATAACCATTCAGATGGTGGTGGACTATAGCAGTTATTAATTCAGACCCATAACCATTCAGACCCATAACCATTCAGATGGTGGTAGACTATAGCAGTTATTAATTCAGACCCATAACCATTCAGACCCATAACCATTCAGATGGTGGTAGACTATAGCAGTTATATATTCAGACCCATAACCATTCAGATGGTGGTAGACTATAGCAGTTATTAATTCAGACCCATAACCCTTCAATCTTTGTGGAGAGAAGTGAAAGCCTTCTGTCTGCATCTAATTCTAGTCCTATAATATTTAAGGATTTTATTAGAATGATTCAGATAAGGAAACCAAAACGTATTTCCGTTAACTGTTGAAAGCGAGGAAGGAATGAAGCAACAATAGAGAGAGAAAGAGGAGGTAGACCAATAACATTAACAGAAATATTAGGAAAGATATGCGTCAGCTGTCTAATTATACAAAATGTGTCTATTTTTCTGAACAGCTTTTACCCCCTAGCCATAAGACTCCTGAACATCTAGTCAAATGACTACCCAGACTATTTGCATTTCCCCCCTCCCCCCTCTCCACACCACTGCTGCTCTCTGTTGTTATTATCTATGCATAGTCACTTTAATAACTCTACCTACATGAACATATTACCTCAACTAACCGGTGCCCTCTGCACATTGACTCTGTACCGCCACCACCCCTGTATATATTGTTATTTTACTGCTGCTCTTACTTTACTTGTTACTTTTATCTCTTATTCTTATCCGTGTTCTTTTAAACTGCACTGTTGGTTAGGGGATCGTAAGTAAGCATTTCACTGTAAGGTGAAACTGTAATACCTGTTGTATTCAGCGCAAGTGACTAAGAACATTTGATTTGATTTGATTTGTTATGTTATATGGCTGGATCAATTAATGTCTTCATCGAAATTACGGATTGCCTCTTGTCTGCTTGTCTGCTTGTCGTTCCCTTATGCCGTAGTTTGTACATCTCAACGGTCAGTAGAAACCACATTTGTTTAAGAAAGTCAGCCATATCAGCTATGTTTTTTTTAAAGGCAGTAAATGAGGCTGAATGAACTGTTTAAATGAGGCTGAATGGTGTTGGGACTGTTTAGCCAGGTGTAGGGGGTGTTGGGCTGCTGATAGCCAAGGGGGGTTGGGACTCTGCTGATAGCCAGGTGTAGGGGGTGTTGGGACTCTGCTGATAGCCAGGTGTAGGGGGTGTTGGGACTCTGCTGATAGCCAGGTGTAGGGGGTGTTGGGACTCTGCTGATAGCCAGGTGTAGGGGGTGTTGGGACTCTGCTGATAGCCAGGTGTAGGGGGTGTTGGGACTCTGCTGATAGCCAGGTGTAGGGGGTGTTGGGACTCTGCTGATAGCCAGGTGTAGGGGGTGTTGGGACTGTTGTCGGGACAGCTTTATGTCGACCCTAACAGTTTGTGGGCACCGTTTGTCACTTGTTATAGTGCAATTAATGTATTGTTTAGTGTTGTGTAGTGACTTTACTGGCATGCATCCCACGTTTAAATTTTTTCACCATGCTAAAATCACAAATGCTAATAATGTGTAGTAAAAGGTTTCAGGGCCTCCCGAGTGGCGCAGCGGTCTAAGGCACTGCATCACAGTGATAGAGGCACCAAACTTTCAAATAGCTCTTTGTTGACTATTGCTGGGTGTTATCGACCTCAATCAGCAGCTGCCTGTACCGTATCTGCCCAGAGATTGCTCCTGGCCCCTTACACTAAGTCTGAATTTGTCCTGCTAGGTGACCTAAACTGGGACATGCTTAAACCACCTGACCAAGTCCTAAAGTAACGGGACTCCCTAAATCTTTCTAAGATTGTTACCAATCTCACAAGTTATGACTCCAAACACCCAGAAAAGGCTACTCTCCTCGATGTTATATCCTCACAAATAATCCTGATAGGTATCAGTCTGGTGTTTTCTCTAATGACCTTAGTGATCACTGTTTTACAGTCTGTGTTCGTAATGGCTGCTCAGTGAAACGACCTGTCCTGATTTGTCATAGACGCTTGCTAAAAAACTTTAATGAGCAAGCCTTCCTTCATGAACTGGCCTCTGTAAATTGGTATAGAATCAGCTTGATCCCCTCTGTCGAAGACGCTTGGACCTTCTTTTTTGATATTTTAAGTGGTAGTGTTAATTAGCTCCAAGAAGTCCTGGAGAATAAACCCTCCTCCTCACAGCTCCCCCAATGTCCCTTAAAGTTGATGTGGTTGTTACTGACAAGAAGCACATGGCTGAGCTCTTTAATCATCACTTCATTAAGTCAGGATTCCTATTTGATTCAGCCATGCCTCCTTGCCCGTCCAACATCTCCTCATCTCCCACCCCTTCTAATGTGACTAGCCCCGATCCTCCTCCCTCTTTTTCTCCTACCCAGTTTCTCCCTGCAGGCGGTCACTGAGTCCAAGGTGCTAAACGAGCTCCTTAATCTTGACCCCAAAAACCATCTGGGTCAGGTCAGCCACGGTTCGTCCTTTATTTAAAGACTCAATCATGGACTCTTACTGACAGTGGTGGCTGTTTTGCGTTATGTATTGTTGTCTCTACCTTCTTGCCCTTTGTGCTGTTGTCTGTCCCCAACAATGGTTTTACCATGTATTGGGCGGCTACTATGTTGTGCTGCTGCCATGTTGTGTTGCTACCATGTTGTTGTCATGTTGTGTTGCTACCATGCTGTGTTGTCATGTTGTGTTGCTACCATGCTGTGTTGTCATGTGTTGCTGCCATGTTGTGTTGCTACCATGTTGTTGTCATGTTGTGTTGCTACCATGTTGTTGTCATGTTGTGTTGCTACCATGCTGTGTTGTCATGTGTTGCTGCCTTGCTATGTTGTTCTCTTAGGTCTCTCTTTATGTAGTGTTGTGTTGTCATGTGTTGCTGCCTTGCTATGTTGTCGTCTTTAGGTCTCTCTTTATGTAGTGTTGTGGTGTCTCTCTCTATGTAGTGTTGTGTTGTCTCTCTTTATGTAGTGTTGTGGTGTCTCTCTTTATGTAGTGTTGTGGTGTCTCTCTCTATGTAGTGTTGTGGTGTCTCTCTTTATGTAGTGTTGTGGTGTCTCTCTTTATGTAGTGTTGTGGTGTCTCTCTTTATGTAGTGTTGTGGTGTCTCTCTTTATGTAGTGTTGTGGTGTCTCTCTTTATGTAGTGTTGTGTTGTCTCTCTTTATGTAGTGTTGTAGTGTCTCTCTTTATGTAGTGTTGTGGTGTCTCTCTTTATGTAGTGTTGTGGTGTCTCTCTTTATGTAGTGTTGTGGTGTCTCTCTTTATGTAGTGTTGTGTTGTCATGTGTTGCTGCCTTGCTATGTTGTTCTCTTAGGTCTCTCTTTATGTAGTGTTGTTGGTGTCTCTCTTTATGTAGTGTTGTAGTGTCTCTCTTTATGTAGTGTTGTGGTGTCTCTCTTTATGTAGTGTTGTGGTGTCTCTCTTGTTGTGATGTGTTGTCTCTCTTTATGTAGTGTAGTGTTGTCTCTCTTTATGTAGTGTTGTGGTGTCTCTCTTGTTGTGATGTGTTGTCTCTCTTTATGTTGTGTTGTCTCTCTTTATGTAGTGTTGTTGTTGTCTCTCTTGTTGTGATGTGTTGTCTCTCTTTATGTAGTGTTGTCTCTCTTGTTGTGATGTGTTGTCTCTCTTTATGTAGTGTTGTCTCTCTTGTTGTGATGTGTTGTCTCTCTTTATGTAGTGTTGTGGTGTCTCTCTTGTTGTGATGTGTTGTCTCTCTTGTTGTTGTGTTGTCTCTCTTTATGTAGTGTTGTGGTGTCTCTCTTGTTGTGATGTGTTGTCTCTCTTGTTGTTGTGTTGTCTCTCTTTATGTAGTGTTGTGGTGTCTCTCTTTATGTTGTGTTGTCTCTCTTTATGTAGTGTTGTGTTGTCTCTCTTGTTGTGATGTGGTGTCTCTCTTGTTGTTGTGTTGTTGTTGTCTCTCTTGTTGTGATGTGTGTTTTGTCCTATATTTATATTTCATTTATTTTTTATTCCCAGTCCCCGTCCACGCAGGAGGCCTTTTGACTTTTGGTAGTCCGTCATTGTAAATAAGAACTTGTTCTTTAACTGACTAGTTAAATAAAAGTTAAATAAATAAAATAAACAGATCCGCGATCGACACCGGGCCGCGACCGGAAGACCCATGAGGCGGTCCACGATTGGACGAAATTGGGGAGAAAAAGAGGTAAAAAAAAAAAAAAAGAAGATATGTTCAAGTTTCAAAATGCCTCATTACAAAGTGGTGCGTGACTGATGAAGGCCGCATGTGCTGTTTGAGATACTGTAGCAGCAGCTCTCACGCCGTCTGACAGATTACACACTCAAAGGTTCTTCATCTGTAGGCTGTGGGATAAATAAGATACATAAACGAATATACTGTACACACATCCAATTTTTTAATTACACTACAATGATGCTAATTCATCTATAGACCGATAAATGTACCGTGCGTTCGGGAAAAGTATTCAGACCCCTTGACTTTTTCCATATTTCGTTACGTTACTATCATGTTTCAGGTAAGACCCAAATTCAGACTGTGTTGAAGTAACAATGTTTATTACAGAAACAGGGGCAGGCAAACGACAGGTCAAGGCAGGCAGGGGTTTTTAATCCAGAGTAGTGGGGCAAAGGTACAGGAGTCAGGCAGGCTCAGGGTCAGGGGCAGGCTCAGGGTCAGGTCAGGGTCAGGGGCAGGCTCAGGGTCAGGGGCAGGCTCAGGGTCAGGTCAGGGTCAGGGGCAGGCTCAGGGTCAGGTCAGGCTCAGGGTCAGGTCAGGGTCAGGGGCAGGCTCAGGGTTAGGCTCAGGTCAGGCAGAGGTCGGTAATCCAGAGGTGGGGCAAAGGTACAGGACGGCAGGCAGGCTCAGGGTCAGGGGCAGGCTCAGGGTCAGGTCAGGGTCAGGGGCAGGCTCAGGGTCAGGTCAGGCTCAGGGTCAGGTCAGGGTCAGGGGCAGGCTCAGGGTTAGGCTCAGGTCAGGCAGAGGTCGGTAATCCAGAGGTGGGGCAAAGGTACAGGACGGCAGGCAGGGTCAGGGGCAGGGTCAGGGTCAGGTCAGGGTCAGGGTCAGGCTCAGAGTCAGGTTCAAGGTCAGGCAGAGGTCGGTAATCTAGAGGTGGGGCAAAGGTACAGGACGGCAGGCAGGGTCAGGGGCAGGGTCAGGTCAGGGTCAGGGGCAGGCTCAGGGTTAGGCTCAGGTCAGGCAGAGGTCGGTAATCCAGAAGTGGGGCAAAGATACAGGACGGCAGGCAGACTCAGGGGCAGGCTCAGGGTCAGGCAGAGCAGTCAGGCAAGCGGGCTCAGAGTCAGGAGAGGCAAGTGTCAAAACCAGGAGGGAGAGAAAAAGAGAGACTGATAAAAGCAGGAGCTGAGAAAATGCTGGTTGTGGAAAAGGGAAGGGAACTGAATACTTGGGGCGGCAGGTAGACTAGTGATTAGAGGCAGGTAGCCTAGTGATTAGAGGCAGGTAGACTAGTGATTAGAGGCAGGTAGCCTAGTGATTAGAGGCAGGTAGACTAGTGATTAGAGGCAGGTAGACTAGTGATTAGAGGCAGGTAGCCTAGTGATTAGAGGCAGGTAGCCTAGTGATTAGAGGCAGGTAGACTAGTGATTAGAGGCAGGTAGACTAGTGATTAGAGGCAGGTAGCCTAGTGATTAGAGGCAGGTAGCCTAGTGATTAGAGGCAGGTAGACTAGTGATTAGAGGCAGGTAGACTAGTGATTAGAGGCAGGTAGCCTAGTGATTAGAGGCAGGTAGACTAGTGATTAGAGGTAGGTAGACTAGTGATTAGAGGCAGGTAGACTAGTGATTAGAGGCAGGTAGACTAGTGATTAGAGCGTTGGACTAGTAACTGAAATGTTGCTAGATCAAATCCCCGAGCCGACAAGGTACAAATCTGTCGTTCTGCCCCCTGAACAAGGCAGTTAACCCGCTGTTCCTAGGCCGTCATTGTAAATTTGAATTTGTTCTGAACTGACTTGCCTAGTTAAATAAAGTTTAACATAAAATAAACAATACTTTCCGAATGCACTGTATTTCCATAAATTAAAGATTTAAAAAGCATTATCTAGCATTTATATATATTTTTTATTTTTCTCTTGGACAATTGGCCAGCGGCAATTTTATTTATCGTCTTGAAAAAAACAATATTGGCCAAATGATGCCTATTACCGGCTAATTTAAACCCGGCCCTGGACATACTCAGCTTCTACACTGGATGTACAAGGCATTTGACACAACGGTTGTGATACAATAGATTTGTTTGATGAGTTTTAAGTGCACAAAAAGGCTTATACAACCATTGCTGTTGTCAAATCTGTTATACATATGCAGTACAACCTGAGTATGTAGTATGCAGTACAACCTGAGTATGTAGTATATAGTATAACCTGAGTATGTAGTATGCAGTACAACCTGAGCGTGTAGTATGCAGTACAACCTGAGTGTGTAGTATGCAGTACAACCTGAGTATGTAGTATGCAGTACAACCTGAGTATGTAGTATGCAGTATAACCTGAGTATGTAGTATGCAGTACAACCTGAGTGTGTAGTATGCAGTACAACCTGAGTGTGTAGTATGCAGTACAACCTGAGTATGTAGTATGCAGCACAACCTGAGTATGTAGTGTGCAGTACAACCTCAGTGTGTAGTATGCAGTACAACCTGAGTTTGTAGTATGCAGTACAACCTGAGTATGTAGTATGCAGTACAATCTGAGTATGTAGTTTGCAGTACAACCTGAGTATGCAGTATGCAGTACAACCTGGGTATGTAGTATGCAGTACAACCTCAGTGTGTAGTATGCAGTACAACCTGAGTATGTAGTACAACCTGATCATGTAGTATGCAGTACAACCTGAGTATGTAGTACAACCTGAGTATGTAGTATGCAGTACAACCTGAGTATGTAGTATGCAGTACAACCTGAGTATGTAGTATGCAGTGTAGTACGCAGTACAACCTGAGTATGTAGTATGCATACAACCTGAGTATGTAGTATGCAGTACAACCTGAGTATGTAGTATGCAGTACAACCTGAGTATGTAGTATGTCGTACAACCTGAGTATGTAGTATGCAGTACAACCTGAATATGTAGTATGCAGTACAACCTGGTGTGTAGTATGCAGTACAACCTGAGTATGCAGTACAACCTGAGTATGTAGTATGCAGCACAACCTGAGTATGCAGTACAACCTGAGTATGTATTATGCAGTACAACCTGAGTATGCGGTACAACCTGAGTATGTAGTATGCAGTACAACCTGAGTATGTAGTATGCAGTACAACCTGAGTATGTAGTATGCAGTACAACCTGAGTATGTATTATGCAGTACAACCTGAGTATGCAGCACAACCTGAGTATGTAGTATGCAGTACAACCTGAGTATGTAGTATGCAGTACAACCTGAGTATGTAGTGGGGCCCGAAACCACCTGAGAGGAACAAACATCTACAGCGATATAGCGATCAGACAACAGCTTCGCCAGCTTGACAAAAGGTATATAACCTAAAACACTTACCTCATGGGATATCACCTACCGTGATAGGACTGCTCTGTTCATGGTGTAGTGGGAATTTAAGTGGTAATGTTGTAATAGCCGAAAGCGAAGAGATGCTATGGATCAACAGAGATAGCTGAAAAAGGGTTCTCTCTCTCTCTCTCTCTCCAGCTTGTTCTCTCTCCCTCTAGCGTGCTCTCTCTCTCTCTCGCTCTCTATCTCTCTCTCCCTCTAGCTTGCTCTCTATACCTCTCGCTCTCTCTAGCTCTCTATATCTTTCTCTCTCTCTCTCTCTCTCTCTCTCTCTCTCTCTCTCCCTTACTCCCTCTCTCTCTCTCTCTCTCTCTCTCTCTCTCTCTCTCCCTTACTCCCTCTCTCTCTCTCTCTCTCTCTCTCTCTCTCTCTCTCCATTACTCCCTCTCTCTCTCCCTCTCTCTCTCCCTTACTCCCTCTCTCTCTCTCTCTCTCCCTTTCTCTCTCTAGTGTGCTCTCTCTCTAAATAAACATAAATATAGCTTGTATTTGCAATGGTGATTGTGTTCCACTGGTTTCCCTTTTCTTGTGCAACAGTTCACACATCTTGCTACTGTGATGGCACATTGTAGTATTTCACCTAATAGATGTGTGAGTTAAAAAAAAAAATCTTTGTGGGTCTGTGTTGTCTGAGGGAAATATGTGTTTCTAATATGGTCATACATTTGGCAGGAGGTTAAGAAGTGCAGCTCAGTTTCCACCTCATTTTGTGGACAGTGGGCACATAGCCTGTCCTCTCTTGAGAGCCAGGTCTGCCTACGGTGGCCTCTGTCAATAGCAAGGCAATGCTCACTGAGTCTGTACATAGTCAAAGCTTTCCTTAAGTTTGGGTCAGTCACAGTGGTCATGTATTCTGCCATTGTGTACTCTCTGTTTAGGGCCAGTCACAGTGGTCAGGTATTCTGCCATTGTGTACTCTCTGTTTAGGGCCAGTCACAGTGATCAGGTATTCTGCCATTGTGTACTCTCTGTTTAGGGCCAGTCACAGTGGTCAGGTATTCTGCCATTGTGTACTCTCTGTTTAGGGCCAGTCACAGTGGTCAGGTATTCTGCCATTGTGTACTCTCTGTTTAGGGCCAGTCACAGTGGTCAGGTATTCTGCCATTGTATACTCTCTGTTTAGGGCCAGTCACAGTGGTCAGGTATTCTGACACTGTGTCTCTGTTTAGGGCCAGTCACAGTGGTCAGGTATTCTGCCATTGTGTACTCTCTGGTTAGGGCCAGTCACAGTGGTCAGGTATTCTGCCATTGTGTACTCTCTGTTTAGGGCCAGTCACAGTGGTCAGGTATTCTGCCACTGTGTACTCTCTGTTTAGGGCCAGTCACAGTGGTCAGGTATTCTGCCATTGTGTAATCTCTGTTTAGGGCCAGTCACAGTGGTCAGGTATTCTGCCACTGTGTACTCTCTGTTTAGGGTCAGTCACAGTGGTCAGGTATTCTGCCACTGTGTACTCTCTGTTTAGGGCCAGTCACAGTGGTCAGGTATTCTGCCATTGTGTACTCTCTGTTTAGGGCCAAATAACATTCCAATTTGCTCAGTTTTTTGTTGTTGTTGATTCTTTCCAATGTGTCAAGTAATTATCTTTTTGTTTTCTCATGATTTGGTTGGGTCTAATTGTGTTGCTGTCCTGGGGCTCTGTGGGGTCTGTTTGTGTTTGTGAGCAGAGTCCCCGTACTAGCTGGAAGAGGGGGGTCTCCCTCCAGGTTCATCTCTCTGTAGGTCAAGTATTTTTAGCCAGATACTAATTGGTATGTCACATTTTATGTTCCTTTTGACGGCATAGAAGGTCCTTCTTGCCTTGTCTTTCATATCGTTCACAGCTTTGTGGATGTTACCTGTGGCGCTGATATTTAGGCCGTGGTAGGTATAGTTTTTTGTGTGCTCTAGGGCAACGGTGTCTAGATGGAATTTGTATTTGTGGTCCTGGAAACTGGACCTTTTTTGGAACACCATTATTTTGGTCTTACTGAGATTTACTGTCAGGGCCCAGGTCTGACTGAATCTGTGCATAATATCTATGTGCTGCTGTAGGTCCTCCTTGGTTGGGGACAGAAACACCAGATCATCTGCAAACAGCAGTCATTTGATTTTTGAGTTCAGTCGGGTGAGGCTGGCTGCAGACTGTTCTAGTGCCCTCGCCAATTCATTGATATATATGTTGAAGAGGGTGGGGCTCAAGCTGCATCCCTGTCTCACCCCACGGCCCCATGGAATGAAATTTGAGTGTTTTTTTCGCTCATTTTAACTTCACACTTGTTGTTTGTGTACATGGATTTTATAATGTCATATGTTTTACCCCCAACACCACTTTCCATCCATTTGTATAGCAGACCCTCATGCTAAATTGAGTCAAGAGTTTTTTTTAAGTCAACAAAGCATGAGAATACTTTTTTGTTTGTTTGTCAAGGGTGTGGAGGGTGTATATGTGGTCTGTCGTACAGTATTTTGGTAAAAACCCATTTGACATTTGCTCAGGACATTGTTTTCACTGAGGAAATGTAGGAGTCTGCTGTTAATGATAATGCAGAGGATTTTCCAAAGATGACTGTCAACGCATTTCCCATATTGGGGTCGAATTTGTCTCCACTTTTGTGAATTTGGGGTGATCAGACACTTCAAAAATATCGAGGAAGATGTCAGAGCTGAGGATGATGTTAAAGAGTTTAAGTATAGCCAATTAGAATTTATGGTCTGTATATTTCATCTCTCTCTGATGGTTTGGAACAGAGAATCAATGAATATGTCCCTAGGACAGGAAGGGCGTTAAGTATGTGTTAAAGGGAGGTGATTGATAGATAAGGGCTGAACCTAAAAGAGACAGAGGAAGGTTGCAGTGTGAGTGTCCCTATTCATTCAACAACAGTCAGTATCCTGGACCTGCTCTCTCTATCTGTCTGTCTGTCTGTCTGTCTGTCTGTCTGTCTGTCTGTCTGTCTGTCTGTCTGTCTGTCTGTCTGTCTGTCTGTCTGTCTGTCTGTCTCTCTATCTACCTCTCTCTGTCTCCCTCTTTCTCCCTATCTCTGTCTGTCTCTCTCCCTCTTTCACTCTCTCTGTCTGTCTGTCTGTCTGTCTGTCTGTCTGTCTGTCTGTCTGTCTGTCTGTCTGTCTGTCTGTCTGTCTGTCTGTCTGTCTGTCTGTCTGTCTGTCTGTCTGTCTGTCTGTCTGTCTGTCTGTCTGTCTCTCTCTCTCTCTCTCTCTGTCTCTCTCTCTCTCTCTACCTCTCTCTGTCTCCCTCTTTCTCCCTATCTCTGTCTCTCTCTCCCTCTTTCACTCTCT
>NC_088410.1:96369349-96381849 GCF_034236695.1 Oncorhynchus nerka | reverse complement strand
GGATAGAGTGTAGGCGGCAGGTAGCCTAGTGGATAGAGGCGGCAGGTAGCCTAGTGGATAGAGTGTAGAGGCGGCAGGTAGCCTAGTGGATAGAGTGTCTAGTGGATAGAGCGGCAGGTAGTGGCAGGTAGCCTAGTGGATAGAGTGTAGTGGATAGCCTGAGTGGTGTAGAATGTAGAGGTGGAGGCGGCAGGTAGCCTAGTGGATAGGTGTAGAGTGTAGAGTGTGGCGGCAGGCAGGTAGCCTAGTGGTTAGAGCGGCAGGTAGCCTAGTGGATAGAGTGTAGAGGTGGCAGGTAGCCTAGTGGTTAGGCGGCAGGTAGCCTAGTGGTAGAGGTGGCAGGTAGCCTAGTGGATAGAGGCGGCAGGTAGCCTAGTGGATAGAGCGGCAGGTTGCCTAGTGGTTAGTGGTAGGCGGCAGGTAGCCTAGTGGATAGAGCGGCAGGTAGCCTAGTGGATAGAGCGGCAGGTAGTCTAGTGGTTAGACCAGCAGGTAGTCTAGTGGTTAGAGTGTAGAGGCGGCAGGTAGTCTAGTGGATAGAGTGTAGAGGTGGCAGGTAGCCTAGTGGTTAGAGTGTAGAGGCGGCAGGTAGCCTAGTGGTTAGAGGTAGCCTAGTGGATAGAGTGTAGAGAGGCAGGTAGCCTAGTGGTAGCCTAGTGGATAGAGTAGAGGCGGCAGGTAGAGGTGGCAGGTAGCCTAGTGGATAGTGTAGAGGCGGCAGGTAGCCTAGTGGATAGAGCGGCAGGTAGCCTAGTGGTTAGAGCGGCAGGTAGCCTAGTGGATAGAGTGTAGAGGTGGCAGGTAGCCTAGTGGATAGTGTAGAGGCGGCAGGTAGCCTAGTGGATAGAGCGGCAGGTAGCCTAGTGGTTAGAGTGTAGAGGCGGCAGGTAGCCTAGTGGATAAAGCGGCAGGTAGCCTAGTGGATAGAGTGTAGAGGTGGCAGGTAGCCTAGTGGATAGTGTAGAGGCGGCAGGTAGCCTAGTGGATAGAGCGGCAGGTAGCCTAGTGGATAGAGCGGCAGGTAGCCTAGTGGTTAGAATGTAGAGGTGGCAGGTAGCCTAGTCGTTAGAGCGGCAGGTAGCCTAGTGGATAGAGTGTAGAGGCGGCAGGTAGCCTAGTGGATAGAGCGGCAGGTTGCCTAGTGGTTAGAGTGGCAGGTAGCCTAGTGGTTAGAGCGGCAGGCAGCCTAGTGGATAGAGTGTAGAGGTGGCAGGTAGCCTAGTGGTTAGAGCGGCAGGCAGCCTAGTGGATAGAGTGTAGAGGTGGCAGGTAGCCTAGTGGTTAGAGCGGCAGGTAGCCTAGTGGATAGAGTGTAGAGGCGGCAGGTAGCCTAGTGGATAGAGCGGCAGGTTGCCTAGTGGTTAGAGCGGCAGGTAGCCTAGTGGTTAGAGCGGCAGGCAGCCTAGTGGATAGAGTGTAGAGGTGGCAGGTAGCCTAGTGGTTAGAGCGGCAGGTAGCCTAGTGGTTAGAGCGACCGACCCAAAAAAATGACTCCGAAAAAGAGGGAAACGAGGCGGTCTTCTGGTCAGGCTCCGGAGACGGGCACACCGTGCACCACTCCCTAGCATTCTTCTTGCCAATGTCCAGTCTCTTGACAACAAGGTTGATGAAATCCGAGCAAGGGTAGCATTCCAGAGGGACATCAGAGACTGTAACGTTCTTTGCTTCACGGAAACATGGCTCACTGGAGAGACGCTATCCGAGGCGGTGCAGCCAACGGGTTTCTCCACGCATCGCGCCGACAGAAACAAACATCTTTCTGGTAAGAAGAGGGGCGGGGGCGTATGCTTTAAGGTTAACGTGACGTGGTGTGGCCAAAACAACATACAGGAACTCAAGTCCTTCTGTTCACCTGATTTAGAATTCCTCACAATCAAGTGTAGACCGCATTATCTTCCAAGGGAATTCTCTTCGATTATAATCACAGCCGTATATATCCCCCCCAAGCAGACACATCGATGGCTCTGAACAAACTTTATTTAACTCTTTGCAAACTGGAAACCATTTATCCGGAGGCTGCATTCATTGTAGCTGGGGATTTTAACAAGGCTAATCTGAAAACAAGACTCCCTAAATTTGATCAGCATATCGATTGCGCAACCAGGGGTGGAAAAACCTTAGATCATTGTTACTCTAACTTCCGCGACGCATATAAGGCCCTGCCCCGCCCCCCTTTCGGAAAAGCTGACCACGACTCCATTTTGTTGATCCCTGCCTACAGACAGAAACTAAAACAAGAGGCTCCCACGCTGAGGTCTGTCCAACGCTGGTCCGACCAAGCTGACTCCACACTCCAAGACTGCTTCCATCACGTGGACTGGGATATGTTTCGTATTGCGTCAGATAACAATATTGACGAATACGCTGATTCGGTGTGCGAGTTCATTAGAACGTGCGTTGAAGATGTCGTTCCCATAGCAACGATTAAAACATTCCCTAACCAGAAACCGTGGATTGATGGCAGCATTCGCGTGAAACTGAAAGCGCGAACCACTGCTTTTAATCAGGGCAAGGTGTCTGGTAACATGACCGAATACAAACAGTGCAGCTATTCCCTCCGCAAGGCTATCAAACAAGCTAAGCGTCAGTACAGAGACAAAGTAGAATCTCAATTCAACGGCTCAGACACAAGAGGCATGTGGCAGGGTCTACAGTCAATCACGGACTACAAGAAGAAATCCAGCCCAGTCACGGACCAGGATGTCTTGCTCCCAGGCAGACTAAATAACTTTTTTGACCGCTTTGAGGACAATACAGTGCCACTGACACGGCCTGCAACGAAAACATGCGGTCTCTCCTTCACTGCAGCCGAGATGAGTAAGACATTTAAACGTGTTAACCCTCGCAAGGCTGCAGGCCCAGACGGCATCCCCAGCCGCGCCCTCAGAGCATGCGCAGACCAGCTGGCCGGTGTGTTTACTGACATATTCAATCAATCCCTATACCAGTCTGCTGTTCCCACATGCTTCAAGAGGGCCACCATTGTTCCTGTTCCCAAGAAAGCTAAGGTAACTGAGCTAAACGACTACCGCCCCGTAGCACTCACTTCCGTCATCATGAAGTGCTTTGAAAGACTAGTCAAGGACCATATCACCTCCACCCTACCTGACACCCTAGACCCACTCCAATTTGCTTACCGCCCAAATAGGTCCACAGACGATGCAATCTCAACCACACTGCACACTGCCCTAACCCATCTGGACAAGAGGAATACCTATGTGAGAATGCTGTTCATCGACTACAGCTCGGCATTCAACACCATAGTACCCTCCACGCTCGTCATCATGCTCGAGACCCTGGGTCTCGACCCCGCCCTGTGCAACTGGGTACTGGACTTCCTGACGGGCCGCCCCCAGGTGGTGAGCGTAGGCAACAACATCTCCTCCCCACTGATCCTCAACACTGGGGCCCCACAAGGGTGCATTCTGAGCCCTCTCTTGTACTCCCTGTTCACCCACGACTGCGTGGCCACGCACGCCTCCAACTCAATCATCAAGTTTGCGGACGACACAACAGTGGTAGGCTTGATTACCAACAACGACGAGACGGCCTACAGGGAGGAGGTGAGGGCCCTCGGAGTGTGGTGTCAGGAAAATAACCTCACACTCAACGTCAACAAAACTAAGGAGATGATTGTGGACTTCAGGAAACAGCAGAGGGAACACCCCCCTATCCACATCAATGGAACAGTAGTGGAGAGGGTAGCAAGTTTTAAGTTCCTCGGCATACACATCACAGACAAACTGAACTGGTCTACTCACACAGGCAGCATCGTGAAGAAGGCGCAGCAGCGCCTCTTCAACCTAAGGAGGCTGAAGAAATTCGGCTTGTCACCAAAAGCACTCACAAACTTCTACAGATGCACAATCGAGAGCATCCTGGCGGGCTGTATCACCGCCTGGTACGGCAACTGCTCCGCCCTCAACTGTAAGGCTCTCCAGAGGGTAGTGAGGTCTGCACAACGCATCACAGGGGGAAAACTACCTGCCCTCCAGGACACCTACACCACCCGATGTTACAGGAAGGCCATAAAGATCATCAAGGACATCAACCACCCGAGCCACTGCCTGTTCACCCCGCTATCATCCAGAAGGCGAGGTCAGTACAGATGCATCAAAGCTGGGACCGAGAGACTGAAAAACAGCTTCTATCTCAAGGCCATCAGACTCACTAACATTGAGTGGCTGCTGCCAACACACTGACACTGACACTGACTCAACTCCAGCCACTTTAATAATGGGAATTGATGGGAAATGATGTAAATTTATCACTAGCCACTTTAAACAATGCTACCTTATATAATGTTACTTACCCTACATTATTCATCTCATATGCAAACTCTCCTTCAAGACTCACATCAAACATCTCCAATCGAAAATCAAATCAAGAGTCGGCTTTCTATTCCGCAACAAAGCCTCCTTCACTCACGCCGCCAAGCTTACCCTAGTAAAACTGACTATCCTACCGATCCTCGATTTTGGCGATGTCATCTACAAAATGGCTTCCAACACTCTACTCAGCAAACTGGATGCAGTCTATCATAGTGCCATCCGTTTTGTCACCAAAGCACCTTATACCACCCACCACTGCGACTTGTATGCTCTAGTCGGCTGGCCCTCGCTACATATTCGTCGCCAGACCCACTGGCTCCAGGTCATCTACAAGTCCATGCTAGGTAAAGCTCCGCCTTATCTCAGTTCACTGGTCACGATGGCAACACCCATCCGTAGCACACGCTCCAGCAGGTGTATCTCACTGATCATCCCTAAAGCCAACACCTCATTTGGCCGCCTTTCGTTCCAGTACTCTGCTGCCTGTGACTGGAACGAACTGCAAAAATCGCTGAAGTTGGAGACTTTTATCTCCTCACCAACTTCAAACATCAGCTATCCGAGCAGCTAACCGATCGCTGCAGCTGTACATAGTCTATTGGTAAATAGCCCACCCATTTTCACCTACCTCATTCCCATACTGTTTTTATACTGTTTTTATTATTTATTTATTTACTTTTCTGCTCTTTTGCACACCAATATCTCTACCTGTACATGACCATCTGATCATTTATCACCCCAGTGTTAATCTGCAAAATTGTATTATTCGCCTACCTCCTCATGCCTTTTGCACACATTGTATATAGACTGCCCATTTTTTTTCTACTGTGTTATTGACTTGTTAATTGTTTACTCCATGTGTAACTCTGTGTTGTCTGTTCACACTGCTATGCTTTATCTTGGCCAGGTCGCAGTTGCAAATGAGAACTTGTTCTCAACTAGCCTACCTGGTTAAATAAAGGTGAAATAAAAAAAATAAAAATAAAAATATATACTGTACCCTATATCATCGACTGCATCCTTATGTAATACATGTATCACTAGCCACTTTAACTATGCCACTTTGTTTACATACTCATCTCATATGTATATACTGTACGCGATACCATCTACTGTATCTTGCCTATGCTGCTCTATACCATCACTCATTCATATATCCTTATGTACATATTCTTTATCCCCTTACACTGTGTATAAGACAGTAGTTTTGGAATTGTTAGTTAGATTACTTGTTGGTTATTACTGCATTGTCGGAACTAGAAGCACAAGCATTTCGCTACACTCACATTAACATCTGCTAACCATGTGTATGTGACAAATAAAATTTGATTTGATTTGATTTGGATAGAGTAGAGAGGGCAGGTAGCCTAGTGGATAGTGTAGAGGCGGCAGGTAGCCTAGTGGTTAGAGCGGCAGGTAGTCTAGTGGTTAGAGTGTAGAGGCGGCAGGTAGCCTAGTGGTTAGAGCGGCAGGTAGTCTAGTGGTTAGAGTGTAGAGGCGGCAGGTAGCCTAGTGGATAGAGTAGAGGCGGCAGGTAGCCTAGTGGTTAGAGCGGCATGTAGTCTAGTGGTTAGAGTGTAGAGGCGGCAGGTAGTCTAGTGGTTAGAGTGTAGAGGCGGCAGATATCCTAGTGGTTAGAGCGGAAGGTAGCCTAGTGGATAGAGTGTAGAGGTGGCAGGTAGCCTAGTGGATAGTGTAGAGGCGGCAGGTAGCCTAGTGGTTAGTGTAGAGGCGGCAGGTAGCCTAGTGGTTAGAGCGGAAGGTAGCCTAGTGGTTAGAGCGGCAGGTAGCCTAGTGGTTAGAGTGTAGAGGTGGCAGGTAGCCTAGTGGTTAGAGTGTAGAGGCGGCAGGTTGCCTAGTGGTTAGAGCGGCAGGTAGCCTAGTGGATAGAGTGTAGAGGTGGCAGGTAGCCTAGTGGTTAGAGCGGCATGTAGCCTAGTGGTTAGAGTGTAGAGGCGGCAGGTAGCCTAGTGGTTAGAGCGGGAGGTAGCCTAGTGGTTAGAGCGGCAGGTAGCCTAGTGGATAGAGTGTAGAGACGGCAGGTAGCCTAGTGGTTAGAGTGTAGAGGCGGCAGGTAGCCTAGTGGTTAGAGTGTAGAGGCGGCAGGTAGCCTAGTGGTTAGAGTGTAGAGGGGGCAGGTAGCCTAGTGGATAGAGTGTAGAGGCGGCAGGTAGCCTAGTGGATAGAGTGTAGAGGCGGCAGGTAGCCTAGTGGTTAGAGCGGCAGGTAGCCTAGTGGTTAGAGCGGCAGGTAGCCTAGTGGATAGAGTGTAGAGGAGGCAGGTAGCCTAGTGGATAGAGTGTAGAGGCGGCAGGTAGCCTAGTGGATAGAGTGTAGAGGCGGCAGGTAGCCTAGTGGATAGAGCGGCAGGTAGCCTAGTGGTTAGAGTGTAGAGACGGCAGGTAGTCTAGTGGATAGAGTAGAGGCGGCAGGTAGTCTAGTGGATAGAGTAGAGGCGGCAGGTAGCCTAGTGGTTAGAGCGGCATGTAGCCTAGTGGTTAGAGCGGCAGGTAGCCTAGTGGTTAGAGTGTAGAGGCGGCAGGCAGGTAGAGCGGCAGGTAGCCTAGTGGTTAGAGTAGAGGCGGCAGGTAGCCTAGTGGTTAGAGTAGAGGCGGCAGGTAGCCTAGTGGTTAGAGTAGAGGCGGCAGGTAGCCTAGTGGTTAGAGCGGCAGGTAGCCTAGTGGTTAGTAGAGGCGGCAGGTAGCCTAGTGGTTAGAGCGGCAGGTAGCCTAGTGTTTAGAGCGGCAGGTAGCCTAGTGGATAGAGTGTAGAGGTGGCAGGTAGCCTAGTGGTTAGAGAGGCGGCAGGTAGCCTAGTGGTGGATAGAGGCGGCAGGTAGCCTAGTGGTTAGAGCGGAAGGTAGCCTAGTGGTTAGAGCGCCAGGTAGCCAAGTGGTTAGAGTGTAGAGGTGGCAGGTAGCCTAGTGGTCAGAGCGGCAGGTAGCCTAGTGGATAGAGTGAAGAGGCGGCAGGTAGCCTAGTGGTTAGAGCGGCAGGTAGTCTAGTGGTTAGAGTGTAGAGGCGGCAGGTAGTCTAGTGGTTAGAGCGGGAGGTAGCCTAGTGGATAGAGTGTAGAGGAGGCAGGTAGCCTAGTGGTTAGAGCGGCAGGTAGCCTAGTGGTTAGTAGAGGCGGCAGGTAGCCTACTGGTTAGAGTAGAGGCGGCAGGTAGCCTAGTGGTTAGAGCGGCAGGTAGCCTAGTGGTTAGTAGAGGCTGCAGGTAGCCTAGTGGTTAGAGCGGCAGGTAGCCTAGTGTTTAGAGCGGCAGGTAGCCTAGTGGATAGAGTGTAGAGGTGGCAGGTAGCCTAGTGGTTAGAGCGGCAGGTAGCCTAGTGGATAGAGCGGCAGGTAGCCTAGTGGTTAGAGCGGAAGGTAGCCTAGTGGTTAGAGCGGCAGGTAGCCAAGTGGTTAGAGTGTAGAGGTGGCAGGTAGCCTAGTGGTCAGAGCGGCATGTAGCCTAGTGGTTAGAGCGGCAGGTAGCCTAGTGGTTAGAGTGTAGAGGCGGCAGGTAGCCTAGTGGTTAGAGCGGCAGGTAGTCTAGTGGTTAGAGTGTAGAGGCGGCAGGTAGTCTAGTGGTTAGAGCGGGAGGTAGCCTAGTGGATAGAGTGTAGAGGAGGCAGGTAGCCTAGTGGTTAGAGCGGCAGGTAGCCTAGTGGTTAGTAGAGGCGGCAGGTAGCCTAGTGGTTAGAGTGTAGAGGCGGCAGGTATCCTAGTGGTTAGAGTGTAGAGGCAGCAGGTAGCCTAGTGGTTAGAGTGTAGCCTAGTGGTTAGGCGGCAGATATCCTAGTGGTTAGAGCGGAAGGTAGCCTAGTGGTAGCCTAGTGGATAGAGTGTAGAGGTGGCAGGTAGCCTAGTGGATAGTGTAGAGGCGGCAGGTAGCCTAGTGGATAGAGTGTAGAGGTGGCAGGTAGCCTAGTGGTTAGAGCGGCAGGTAGCCTAGTGGTTAGAGTGTAGAGGTGGCAGGTAGCCTAGTGGTTAGAGAGCAGAGGCGGCAGGTAGCCTAGTGGTTAGAGCGGCAGGTAGTCTAGTGGTTAGAGCGGCAGGTAGCCTAGTGGATAGAGTGTGGCAGGTAGAGGCGGCAGGTAGCCTAGTGGTTAGAGCGGCAGGTAGCCTAGTGGTTAGTAGAGGCGGCAGGTAGCCTAGTGGTTAGAGCGGCAGGTAGTCTAGTGGTTAGAGCGGGAGGTAGCCTAGTGGATAGTGTAGAGGCGGCAGGTTGCCTAGTGGTTAGAGCGGCAGGTAGCCTAGTGGTTAGAGCGGCAGGTAGCCTAGTGGATAGAGTGTAGAGGTGGCAGGTAGCCTAGTGGTTAGTAGAGGCGGCAGGTAGCCTAGTGGTTAGAGCGGCAGGTAGCCTAGTGGTTAGAGCGGCAGGTAGCCTAGTGGATAGAGTGTAGAGGTGGCAGGTAGCCTAGTGGTTAGAGCGGCAGGTAGCCTAGTGGATAGAGCGGCAGGTAGCCTAGTGGTTAGAGCGGAAGGTAGCCTAGTGGTTAGAGCGGCAGGTAGCCTAGTGGTTAGAGTGTAGAGGTGGCAGGTAGCCTAGTGGTTAGAGTGTAGAGGCGGCAGGTTGCCTAGTGGTTAGAGCGGCAGGTAGTCTAGTGGTTAGAGTGTAGAGGCGGCAGGTAGCCTAGTGGTTAGAGCGGCAGGTAGTCTAGTGGTTAGAGTGTAGAGGCAGCAGGTAGCCTAGTGGTTAGAGCGGCAGGTAGTCTAGTGGTTAGAGTGTAGAGGCGGCAGGTAGCCTAGTGGTTAAAGCGGCAGGTAGTCTAGTGGTTAGAGGGGAGGTAGCCTAGTGGATAGAGCGGCAGGTAGCCTAGTGGTTAGAGCGGAAGGTAGCCTAGTGGTTAGAGCGGCAGGTAGCCAAGTGGTTAGAGTGTAGAGGTGGCAGGTAGCCTAGTGGTCAGAGCGGCATGTAGCCTAGTGGTTAGAGCGGCAGGTAGCCTAGTGGATAGAGTGTAGAGGAGGCAGGTAGCCTAGTGGTTAGAGCGGCAGGTAGCCTAGTGGTTAGTAGAGGCGGCAGGTAGCCTAGTGGTTAGAGTGTAGAGGCGGCAGGTAGCCTAGTGGTTAGAGTGTAGAGGCAGCAGGTAGCCTAGTGGTTAGAGTGTAGAGGCGGCAGATATCCTAGTGGTTAGAGCGGCAGGTAGCCTAGTGGATAGAGTGTAGAGGTGGCAGGTAGCCTAGTGGATAGTGTAGAGGCGGCAGGTAGCCTAGTGGATAGAGTGTAGAGGTGGCAGGTAGCCTAGTGGTTAGAGCGGCAGGTAGCCTAGTGGTTAGAGTGTAGAGGTGGCAGGTAGCCTAGTGGTTAGAGAGTAGAGGCGGCAGGTAGCCTAGTGGTTAGAGCGGCAGGTAGTCTAGTGGTTAGAGCGGCAGGTAGCCTAGTGGATAGAGTGTAGAGGCGGCAGGTAGCCTAGTGGTTAGAGCGGCAGGTAGCCTAGTGGTTAGTAGAGGCGGCAGGTAGCCTAGTGGTTAGAGCGGCAGGTAGTCTAGTGGTTAGAGCGGGAGGTAGCCTAGTGGATAGTGTAGAGGCGGCAGGTTGCCTAGTGGTTAGAGCGGCAGGTAGCCTAGTGGATAGAGTGTAGAGGCGGCAGGTAGCCTAGTGGTTAGTAGAGGCGGCAGGTAGCCTAGTGGTTAGAGCGGCAGGTAGCCTAGTGGTTAGAGCGGCAGGTAGCCTAGTGGATAGAGTGTAGAGGTGGCAGGTAGCCTAGTGGTTAGAGCGGCAGGTAGCCTAGTGGATAGAGCGGCAGGTAGCCTAGTGGTTAGAGCGGAAGGTAGCCTAGTGGTTAGAGCGGCAGGTAGCCTAGTGGTTAGAGTGTAGAGGTGGCAGGTAGCCTAGTGGTTAGAGTGTAGAGGCGGCAGGTTGCCTAGTGGTTAGAGCGGCAGGTAGTCTAGTGGTTTGAGTGTAGAGGCGGCAGGTAGCCTAGTGGTTAGAGCGGCAGGTAGTCTAGTGGTTAGAGTGTAGAGGCGGCAGGTAGCCTAGTGGTTAAAGCGGCAGGTAGTCTAGTGGTTAGAGGGGAGGTAGCCTAGTGGATAGAGCGGCAGGTAGTCTAGTGGTTAGAGTGTAGAGGCGGCAGGTAGCCTAGTGGTTAGAGTGGCAGGTAGCCTAGTGGTTAGAGCGGCAGGTAGCCTAGTGGTTAGTAGAGGCGGCAGGTAGCCTAGTGGTTAGAGCGGCAGGTAGTCTAGTGGTTAGAGCGGCAGGTAGTCTAGTGGTTAGAGTGTAGAGGCGGCAGGTAGTCTAGTGGTTAGAGCGGCAGGTAGCCTAGTGGTTAGAGTGTGGAGGCGGCAGGTAGTCTAGTGGTTAGAGTGTAGAGGCGGCAGGTAGACTAGTGGTTAGAGCGGCAGGTAGCCTAGTGGTTAGAGCGGCAGGTAGCCTAGTGGTTAGAGCGGCAGGTAGCCTAGTGGATAGAGCGGCAGGTAGCCTAGTGGATAGAGCGGCAGGTAGCCTAGTGGTTAGAGCGGGAGGTAGCCTGGTGGTTAGAGCGGCAGGTAGCCTAGTGGTTAGAGTGTAGAGGCGGCAGGTAGCCTAGTGGTTAGAGCGGCAGGTAGCCTAGTGGTTAGAGCGGCAGGTAGCCTAGTGGTTAGTAGAGGCGGCAGGTAGCCTAGTGGTTAGAGTGTAGAGGGGGCAGGTAGTCTAGTGGTTAGAGTGTAGAGGGGGCAGGTATCCTAGTGGTTAGAGCGGCAGGTATCCTAGTGGTTAGAGCGGCAGGTAACCTAGCGGTTAGAGCGACAGGTAGCCTAGTGGTTAGAGTGTAGAGGGGGCAGGTAGTCTAGTGGTTAGAGTGTAGAGGGGGCAGGTAGTCTAGTGGTTAGAGTGTAGAGGGGTCAGGTATCCTAGTGGTTAGAGCGGCAGGTATCCTAGTGGTTAGAGCGGCAGGTAACCTAGCGGTTAGAGCGACAGGTAGCCTAGTGGTTAGAGCGGCAGGTAGCCTAGTGGATAGAGCGGCAGGTAGCCTAGTGGTTAGAGCGGGAGGTAGCCTAGTGGTTAGAGCGGCAGGTAGCCTAGTGGTTAGTAGAGGCGGCAGGTAGCCTAGTGGGTAGAGTGGCAGGTAGTCTAGTGGTTAGAGCGGGAGGTAGCCTAGTGGATAGTGTAGAGGCGGCAGGTAGCCTAGTGGTTAGAGCGGCAGGTAGCCTAGTGGATAGAGCGGCAGGTAGCCTAGTGGTTAGAGCGGCAGGTAGCCTAGTGGATAGAGCGGCAGGTAGCCTAGTGGATAGAGCGGCAGGTAGCCTAGTGGTTAGAGCGGCAGGTAGCCTAGTGGTTAGAGTGTAGAGGCGGCAGGTAGCCTAGTGGTTAGAGCGGCAGGTAGCCTAGTGGTTAGAGCGGCAGGTAGCCTAGTGGTTAGTAGAGGCGGCAGGTAGCCTAGTGGTTAGAGTGTAGAGGGGGCAGGTAGTCTAGTGGTTCGAGTGTAGAGGGGGCAGGTATCCTAGTGGTTAGAGCGGCAGGTATCGTAGTGGTTAGAGCGGCAGGTAACCTAGCGGTTAGAGCGACAGGTAGCCTAGTGGTTAGAGTGTAGAGGGGGCAGGTAGTCTAGTGGTTAGAGTTTAGAGGGGGCAGGTAGTCTAGTGGTTAGAGTGTAGAGGGGGCAGGTATCCTAGTGGTTAGAGCGGCAGGTATCCTAGTGGTTAGAGCGGCAGGTAACCTAGCGGTTAGAGCGACAGGTAGCCTAGTGGTTAGAGCGTTGGGCCAGTAACCAGCAGGTAGCCTAGTGGTTAGTAGAGGCGGCAGGTAGCCTAGTGGTTAGAGTGTAGAGGGGGCAGGTAGTCTAGTGGTTAGAGTGTAGAGGGGGCAGGTAGTCTAGTGGTTAGAGCGGCAGGTAGCCTAGTGGATAGAGCGGCAGGTAGCCTAGTGGATAGAGCGGCAGGTAGCCTAGTGGTTAGAGCGGGAGGTAGCCTAGTGGTTAGAGCGGCAGGTAGCCTAGTGGTTAGAGTGTAGAGGCGGCAGGTAGCCTAGTGGTTAGAGCGGCAGGTAGCCTAGTGGTTAGAGCGGCAGGTAGCCTAGTGGTTAGTAGAGGCGGCAGGTAGCCTAGTGGTTAGAGTGTAGAGGGGGCAGGTAGTCTAGTGGTTAGAGTGTAGAGGGGGCAGGTATCCTAGTGGTTAGAGCGGCAGGTATCCTAGTGGTTAGTGCGGCAGGTAACCTAGCGGTTAGAGCGACAGGTAGCCTAGTGGTTAGAGTGTAGAGGGGGCAGG